>NC_133289.1:23911188-24143155 GCF_005239225.2 Populus alba
ATTCACCATAGGTTCGGCTGTTTCTACTGTCACCAATACCATCCACCACTTCTGCTCTTCATCCAAGTCTCCCTCCGAAGAGGAGAAGTTGATTGTGCCAATATAAAATTTTCTGACTCTACAACATGACATCCATTGTTACATAAACTCGTTTTTTGTTGGGTCATAACAACGATATCCTTTCTTGTTGGTACCATACCCCAAAAAATACACCGAACTGCACAAGGTTCAAGTTTGGTCCGTTGATTTTTATGTAGATGAACAAATGCAACGCACCCGAATACACATGGTTGAATTAGTAATAGAAATGGTAAAGTAACATGTTGTGATAGAACCTGTAATGGAGTTTTGAAATTCAAAACCTTAGAGGGCATTCGGTTCATCAAATAGACAGACGCACCCGAATAACGTGTTGAATTAGTAATAGAAATGGTAAAGTACATGTTGTGATAGAACCTGTAATGGAGTTTGAAATTCAAAACCTTAGAGGGCATTCGGTTCATCAAATAGACAGCAGTAACAAAACATCATCCCAATGGCGACCAGGTGCTTTGAGCCAATAATAATGCACGTGCAGTTTCTAGAATATGTCGATTTTTCCGTTCGGGCTACTCCATTTTGTTGCGGAGTTTGACTACATGGAAGACTCATGGAGAAGGACCATTTCTTTGAAAGTATTCTAAGAAATCTCGATTCATATACTCTCCCCCATTGTCAGATCGAAGAATACGGATTTTTGCTGAAAATTGGTTTTGAACCATAGCATGAAATGCTTGAAATACACCAAATACCTCATCCTTTCGTTTCAATAAGTATAACCAAGTCATCCACGTACAATCATCTACAAAAGTCAACAAACCATGTATACCCAAAACAGTTTGTAATAAGGGATGGTCCCCAAACTCAGAGTGGATTAGATTAAACAGAATATCACTTTTATTAAAACTGATTCGAAACGGTACACGATGACTCTTGGCAAAAATGCAAATCTCACATCTGAAATCTGAATGTCTCAAAGTTGAAAATAACTGCGGAAATAAATGCTTCATGTAGCTAAATGAGGGATGTCCTAATCGATAATGCCATAGCCAAATCTGTTCTTTGCTTGCACTAAATGTGCGACTCACAGTATTAACTCTGCCTGAACTGAAGTCGTCCATGTAGTATAACCCCTCTCTCTTAGTACCACGCCCAATGATCTCCTTCGTGAGAATATCCTAAAAAAGACAAAATTGTGGATACATTAGTGCTACACAGTTGAGCTCTTCGATGGCTTGACCCACAGATAATAGTTTACTGGACAGAGATGGTACTAATAGAGTATTAGGCAATGAAATTGATGGAGATATATCTACGGTTCCAGCTCCTGTAACTGGATACATAACTCCATTGGCTTGAATATACTAGTCCGCCTTGGTTCTGTCAGTTTCACAATATCCTCCGGATAAAATGTCATATGATCAATGGCTCCAGAGTCCACTATCCAGTCATTATTATCGCCTCCTTTAGAAACAAGTAAGGCACTAGCGTTGTTACCTTGATTACCAGGAGGGGCAGGCATGAGTTCATTTGAATTCACTAGTGGAGCAAGTGAAAGTTCTGGTTCTTTAGTTACAGGTTGTTCTCCCTTATCCGTGGTTGTTCCTCCTGTAAATGCACATTCTGCATTAACCATGGCTGCTCTTCCAGTTCCACCAGCAGACTCTTTGGACTTTCGTGCCTTAAGTTCTGTCCACCATTCTGGGTAACCATGCAACTTAAAACATGTTTCACGGGTATGTTTCATGTTCCCACAGTAAGAGCATCCGTTACTTCCTCCTTCCATTTGTCCTTTAGCCTTTGAAAAATTCAGTTTTCCCCCATGTGGTGAAGAATTCCCTAGTTTGGCCACCTGAAATGTAAACTGATTCTGTGAACTATTTCTCATTCCTCTCGAGATCATAGCAGCAGCTGGAATGGTTCCATTATTTGACAGCATGACTGTCTGCCTGATGTCTTCCCTTCTAACATATGCATACGCCTGTTCCACAGATGGGAATGGTTTTAGTTGAAGAACGTCGTTTCTGATCTTGTCAAGCCTGTCATCTAATCCATCAAGGAAAGTATACACTCTATCCTCTTGCAAGAGAGTGTTATATTTTTGTATGTCATGAACACATTCCATCGGGTTCCCCAGACACCTTGGAGACAATTGTAATATGTCTCAATTGGTTCCCCAGATTGCTTCATTCTAGTCACTCGTCTCTTCAAATCATAAACTTGGGATGCATCAGTTCCATCAAAATAGGTTGTAGCAATTGAATCCCATACCTGTTTTGCCGTGGGAAATCGAATGAGGTTGTTGACTAATGATGGATTCATTGAGCCAATTAACCATCCCTTCACGACAGAGTTCTCTGTCCTCCATCTCCTGAATGAAGGAGCAGCCGATTCTGGTCGTGGAAAGTCACCATTTATATATCCTAGCTTGTCTTTTCCTGAGATGAACATCTCAACAATTTGGGACCACAAAGCATAATTGGTACCATCCAATTTGATACCAATCTGTGTTACAGTTATATCCTGCATTACTGCTGGAGTCTGATTCTGGTTTATGGCTTGATTCACTCTTGCCATAAGATCTTCAAAGTTTTCAGTTGTATTAGGTTGCTCTGGTTCAACCAAGTCGGTTGGTGTTGCCATCGCCTCCATTGTCAGATGTTGCTAGCAGAGATCAGACAAAGGATCTCAGCTCTGATACGATGTAAACCTAACGAGATTTCATTCAAGAATTCTTTCTTAGTTTATTTCTAATACTTGCTCTATACACATACAACGCAGCTACCGCCTCTACTAGCTGTCTTTGGAAAGAAATCAAATACTATCCCATAACAATCGGGATTTACATAAATAGAAGATATACTAGAATATTACATCTATAGTTTCCTGTTGTGTGTAGGTTTGTACAGCTCATGCCAACAATTATAAGGGAAAGGTACTAATTTTCATTGTTGCTTATTTCAAGTGTTGTATCTAGAATCATGTCACGTTAATGCTGATGGCATGACACGACACGACATATCTTCATCTTTATTTTTCTGGAAACAAGGACTATTTTCTAAAGCTTTATAAAAACCAGTTTGTATTATACGTGGATACAATTTGATTTTTATAATACATTGTTTGATATGAAATAGTTATATCACAAGAAGAATCAAAACTTTCAAGTGTGCTGTGATATTTACTTTTCCCTTTTCTTATCATTCTTACCTCATGTAAAATTTTTACTTGTGGCTTCTTTAAAGTAGAAGGCTGCTGAAACAAAGTTGTTGACCAAGTTTACATATGGAGGTAATTTTTTTTTTCTTTTCATTATTGTAATTTGTACCTTTTATATATATGTCATTCGTTTTACTCTTCTTAGCAACTGAAATCTAAGAAAGCTGTCCTAAAACTTTTGAATTTGGAAAACTATAAAATTTCCTTCATGTAAAATGCTATTATGATATATTGGTTTCATCCTTTATATCTTAATACTCTTTTCATTGCATTTAATCATCAAAATCTTGCAGTTTAGAATGCTAGTGTATTTATTGGTTAATATCATGGATAAATGTGTTTTTTATAGCTGACAACGTATTACTATCTTATATTATGGATTATAGTAACTGTAAATCTGATGAAATATTTTTTGTTTCCTTGTTTAGGAGTGGCTCTCCGGTCTGGGTTTATTTATGGAAGTCGCAATGTTGGAAGTGTGAAGTTATCTCTTGGTGTAATTGGTTCTCCGTTGGAGATGGTAAGTTCTTGTGCATCCTTGTATATTTATCTAGATTACTAAGTTATCCCAAATTACACTTGAATGATGTACATCCAAACCTGAAGTTTTTGGCAGATTGAGGTTAGCCGATCAAAGTCATTGCCTTTACAATCCCCCCCTGTGATGACTTTTCAATTTCTCAATATTTGTGGTCCTCCTCTATGCATCAGATCATAAATTTAATATTATAGATGGATTTACAAATAATATATATTAATGGAATTAACATGTTTCTAATTCTATATGTAAAAGTAACACATCATTGTATTTTTTTTATAATATTTAACTTTTTTTTCCTTTGTAATTTATTTTTGTTTATGTTTACCGATGGATACAATGAAAGAATAGTCTATCAGGAAATTCACCGTAATCTACTAACATAAAAATTATATCGATATTTCCATTTATATTTACCAGTTTTATAGTAGTGAAGGTAATAACAATTTGTAATGACCTTAATTGCAACTCTACATCATATGCATATTGATCTATTTCCTGCTTTCGGGTAAATTTTGAATAGAAATTTGATAATTTTATTAAGGAGTAAGGAGGATTAAATTGAGTTGCATTATTAAAATGGAAGGCGATATATTTTGGACTTTGATAACTAGTTGATCAAATGTTTTACCTCCTTGCTTCCTGTCAAAAAACCAATTCAACCCAAAAACTTAAATTTTTAGGTAAGGTCTCAAGATATGATTTATATAATTTTCTAACACACCTCCTCAAGTAAAAATCCTTTTGCGCTTGAAATTTGCACAAACTCATATTACCTTATATTTGGTTTTTATCAAATAAATAGAGATAATGAGATTCGAACTCATGACCGCTTGGTCATTAAGGCTCTAATACCATGTTAAGGAACCAATTCAAAATCTATTAGGTAAGATCTGGAGATATGATTTATATAATTCTCTAACACTCATCATTTCCTTTTCTTCTTCTTGCTATAGCAATTTCTAACCTTCATTTATAGTTACTAGTTCAAGGTTTTTTCCTTTAAGTTTATGGCACTTCTATGGTGGTTGGTGACTGGGGTTCAACCATTTTAAGTTTGTTCTTAATTTCTTTGAAGGATGGAGACTTTCAGAATCTCGAGAAAGAACTAAAATAATGGCTTATCTTTGACAACATGCAGTTAAGATATAAATTTCCTTTGTAATAGTCAATAGATGGGACTGATTTCTCAATCATTGAACACTAAAACTGGAATTGATGGACTTAATCATAAATTAATTACTTTAATCTGTAAGACCGAAACTTTTGGCCCAAACCTAAGCCCAAGTCAGCCCAAACCCAACCTAAGTTAACCTAGGTATTTAAGGAAGAGATGCAAGAGAATTCCTTTTCTCTTTTCTAATTCTTGTAGCCGCCATGACCCTCCCCTCCTCAAACCAAAGATTTTAGTTTTTGATCTTGAGTTTTTGGTTCAAGAAAAGTGGAAATAGCAAGTAAGTGGTTCTCTTTCATATTACTTTCGATTATAGTTTGCTTATGGAATGATTAAAGAAGAGATTAGAGTTTATAAGGATTGAAATTTATGTTGTTAAGATTGATTTATGATTATTAAGGGTTTAATGTTAGGTGATTGATTATTATGTTGTTAAAAATAAGGATTTGTGAGTTGATTTGTTTAAATTGATTTTTATGGGTTAAGAAATTAATTTTAACCTTGCTGGAAAATCTGGACAGAATAGCCTTGAGGTTGAAGATGACCAAATTTTATTTTGGTCCTTGATTTATAAAAAAAAGTTCAGTTTAGTCCCTAAACTTTAGAAAAATTATGATTTGACCCCTAAATGTATTTTCAGATTCTGGACAGTGTTATTATGAGGTTAAGGATGATGAATCTCAGTTTGAAAATTTATTTGGAATATTTTCAGTTTGGTCCCTCAATTTTAGGAATTTACATTTTAGTCCATGAACTTTTTGAAAATTACAATTCAGCCCCTGGTTCGTTCTAGACAGAATTTAGGATGGTTTATGGGTGCAAATTCAGTATGGTTATGTATTTATAGTTTGGTCCTCCAATTTTGATAAAATTACGTTTTGGTCCCTGTTTTGGAAAATTGGCGTTTTAGTCCATAAACTTAGGAGACTAAATCTGGTTTTATTTTATGCATTGGGATCTTTTTTTTGAGTTTTTTTTTAGTATATTTCATATATTATTGTAGGTTCTCCTAACGATCTTCAATAGGAATATTTTCGGGTCTTTCATCTAACATTCCTTTTAGTTCTATATTTTATGGGGTGAGTGAGAAAATCTTTAATATATATATGTGTGTGTGTGTTGATTATACGTTGAGTACAACCAGTAAATTTCTTGATTATTATATATATTGCTTTATTTTTCGACTACTCATTTATTCTTGAATTTGCACTCGCAATTTGTTGAACTAAATTCTATTTGATATGATATACATTTCTTTAATGATTATGTGAATATCTATTATACCTTGATATAGGACTTGTCAGTAACTCCATGCTAACAGAGAGTAGTTAGCTTATGTGCACATAGTATTCTGTATACCTAGATGGTGAGAGAGGCATTAGCCTGTGGCGACTAATCATCCCACAATGGTCACCTTCGGGGTGTCATTTGGTCATTTTTGAGTATCATCTGATCTCTGACATTTATTCTACTACTTTATGATAATATGTTTAGTGTGTATATGTATATGTATATGTATATCAAGATAAATCGTCTTGCAAACTATTAATATCTAAAATATCTAAAATGTATATTAAATGTTATTCCCTCACTGAGTTGGTTGAACTCACCTCTCATTCTTAATATTATTTCAGGTTCTTAGTTTCTGATAGCAGTTGGACTTTGTTGAGTGTTCCTGCTTTTTCAGTTTCGGTCGGTATGCCTTGCTTGTTTTGCGAGGCTTTCTTTTTAGTTTTGATTCGATGTCTTAGAGGCTCCACTATTACCTTGTTTTAATTAAGTATTATAGATTATTGTTTTTGTTTTAATTACTAATGAGGAGTTTTAAACTATCTTTTGGTTTCATCAATTTTGAATAATATAATATTTCTGAAGATTATAAATGCTACGTATTTTTGAATAAATTGTTCTTTTAATATGTTCATTTTGAGGCTTAGCATAGGTTGGGTATCCTTTCGACACCACTCCTACGTTAGTAGTCATGGATCCGGGTCGTGACATAATCAATCCAAGCTGACTAGCTTTCTGCATCCCGCATTATGTCTACAAGCAAGCAATAATAGGATTTAAAATCCAAGTTGACATTTTTCTTTCCGCAGCTAATAATTTATCCTCCTAGCAATCAC
Organism: Populus alba; assembly: GCF_005239225.2. Taxonomy (NCBI): domain Eukaryota; kingdom Viridiplantae; phylum Streptophyta; class Magnoliopsida; order Malpighiales; family Salicaceae; genus Populus; species Populus alba. Next base: position 23,918,285 of record NC_133289.1, read on the forward strand.
AATAAAATGGAAGAAAATAGTCTTCTTGTGATGGGCATGCATCATCAATCCAAATGAAACCCTTGATTAAAATTGAAAGAATGATTTAGAAAACAGTTTTATAATTATATATATACACCACCATCATTTGGATTCTTTTCTTGAATTTGTTGCGTTAGTCATAATTTTTTAAACTATGTCAGGGTTCACCAAGGCAAGGGGCAAGTTAGGGGCAAGAGGGTTGACCTCAAATTTTTTTTTAAAAAAGAATTAAAATGAAAATGTTTTGATAATTTTTTAAAAAAAATTTACAAGTTGAGTTTTTTATTTTTATTTTTTTTCAATCAAAACCAATTTAGGCTCCAAATCAACACATCAAGGGTATCTGAATTTTGAAACAATGGCGTTGGTCATCAGGTCAGAAGAATAAAGGCTACCTAACATCCAAGGCACTAGGTGCTGGGGATATCTGAACCGGAGGAGAGCCTACACTTCTTCTTAAAAATCTATGAACATAAGAAAATAGTACATAAATAATACTATTTTCAATTCGAAACTCTAAATTATTTGATTATATATGAATCCATCTTGACCTCATTTCTTGTCATCTTGGGTAAACTGTTGAGAAACACCTCAATCTCTTAAGCTACAGAAAAATCTATGGTGATTTTTCTTTTTTTTGTGGGGGGGGAGGGGGGGGTGTAGCAGCAGCTAGGAAAAAGCTTGCAGCAGCAGTGTAAAACACGATTGAATTAGTCGAGACAACGATGTGTCTTGAAAACAAAATCTTGTGACATAACAAAGGAAGCCACAACTAAAATAGATGATTGGCATATTCGAACCTTGTCCTAAACCATAGACAATTAAGCATGCACTGTTTAATGATTCCCTGCCAAGAAAAATATTAAAAAGAAACTGATTTGTGATCTTCAATTTTTGGGTCTAAGACTTGACGTTATGCTAACTGATTTATATTTTATTACGATTACGTAAGGTACACTGGTTTTCTTAGCTTCAGCTTGTTGAAGAAGGCCTTGTATGATTTTTCAAACAAGCGAGAAAAAGCCCGGTGCTTTCTCTTAGCAAAACCTAAAAACATTAATGAAGCAAGCAATATCTGAGTAAACTCAAACTCGAGAAGGTATGTCGGAACGAAACCCTTTACCACCAACATCTCAAGAATTTAGGGGATCTATGCTAATCTGGCGTAACTACAAGCTTGAATATTCAATAACTAACCACAAATACTTTGATTTAGTCAAGGGTAAACGATGGTGAAATAACCAATAAGACAAGGGATATTTATCATTGATCGGTTCAAGGCGAATTCCGACAGATTTGAGAACTAATTTGTCATATGTGACCAATACGTCCAAGGGCCTCTGTCTTACATGCAACAACATGCGCTGCGACATTGACTGTATATATATATATAAAATTGTAGCTCTAGAAAAATTTAAACGTTTTTAGGACTGTACACATATTTTATATGTGTATCTTCTATAAAAAAAAAAATATAAGATGATGATGCACACTTGGTGACTTGTTTTTTTATTGATAAAGGTATTTTAAATTAATTTATACATTAATTGAAATTAAATCTTCTTTGGACAATATAAAAAATACATCTCACATTTACTTCGTCTTAATGTTAGCCTAGATGTTTAAATTCAAAAAATCAATATTAAATGGAACAAATTTTCTTAACCATCAAATTAACTCCTTAGAATTACTTGTGTCATGCCATGTAAAGCTATAACCACACCATAGAAAGCATGTCAATTGCTTTTTTATTTGATAATAAGAGATATTATTAGCTTCTTTTATAATAATAATCTTAATCAGGGGTGGAGATAGGGAGCAAGTAGGGACTCGAGCCTCTACAAAAAAAATTAAACCTTTTTAGGATTGTACACATATTTTATATGTGTATCTTCTATTAAAAAAATAAAAAAAAAATAAGTTTTGATATTTCCCAATAAAATTGTACACACACCTTCTATTTGAAAGAATTCAATAAATTCTTCTTCAATGTATATGTAAATCGCAATCGTAAAATTGTAGCCCCTGCAGGACCCACGTCCATGTAACCTTCTCCAATTTATTAATATGATTTGATTCAAACAATCAAATCATGCAATTTCCTAGTAATTACAATCTCTAATCTTCTCCTCGAGAACTGGTCCAAGCTCTTCTCCTTCAAGGCTTTAGTTTCACCTTATAAATAACACTTCCTTCCTTCCAAGCTTAAACCGAGAAAACTAGCTAGAATCAGCTCAAACATATATAGGTGGACAACAAGATGATCATGAAAAAATACTCTTTAAATCCTGTTCTATCTTTCTTTTTCTTCCTTTCTTTGATGATTTTGTTCTTAGAAATGGGGGTGGCCCAGAGCACAACATCTACAATCCCAGTGAATGTAGGAGTGGTTCTTGACTTGGCTTCTTTGGGTGCCAAAATTGCTTCTTTCGGACTTCTATGCCTCTCATGCTCATGGTGACTACAAAACTAGACTGGTCCTCAACACCAGGGACTCAAAGAAAGATGTTATTGGTGCAGCTGCTGCAGGTTACCTCTCTGCCGGCCCCTTCTCTTAATTATCATCTCTTTTCTCCAATTATGAATCATTGCTCACCATTTCTTACTGCTAATTATTGACCTCCTCATGCAACGTTTTAACAGTAGAGATTTTTACCTTCCGTATTAATTATCTGAGGTTCTTGACCTGCAAATCTCTAGTTTGTTCATAGATATGAGAGTATATATACCGTTGCATGCTTGTTATATTCTTCTTTTCAAGCTAAGGGTATTCTCAGAGAAACCTGCACATATCTAGACAAACTCTCATTCTGATCGTGTTTACGTAAGCCATTCACGCTTGAACCGGTTTATATAACTACTATAAGAACTCATTTAACTTAAACTCTTAGATTAAGATGATTATTTGGCATTTGTTAGGAACGTATGTGGGAAGCTTATCCGCAATCAACACCTTAGGACCAAGAAGGACACGTTTTATCTAAGCCTTACTTTGATAATGAAGGACTTGCTGGTTTAACTTTCTGCTAGGCAACGATAAGGTGGGTCAAAACACACAAAAGTCGTCTATCGTGAGCTGTAATATTGTAAACCAGAAATCCCCCCCCCCCCCGGCGGGATATTTAGAATTGGTCTCGTAAGTGGAAGCTAATATAATAGCAATTACATAAGAAACATAAAAATTTAAATGATTTAAAAAAATGCAGTTACGAACTTTAATTTATAATTTTATTATCTAAAAATTAGTATATAATGATTATTTTTTCAAGAGGTTTATAAAAACATTTAAATAGGTTAATAAAACTTATATCTACTAGAAATAACTTAAAATAAAAAAACATCAAGAAAATTAAAATAAAATCCTAAAAAACCATAAAAAAATCCTAGGAAAATAACAAAATTGATTTAAACAGCAATTTCCGAGCCTAATTCTAAAAAAAAATCTAACAATTTGATAAGCGACACAGTTATCTTATTATTAAGATAACATGAAAAAATTTGATTTTGTTTTAACAATTGAATTTCTTAATATTTTAATTTTAAAATACTAATCTAGTTTGATGAGACCACATTTTATCTTAAATCTAGATATATCCCACCAGTTCATAAAAATATTTTATACATAATTATATAATTCATATAATTTATCAAGAATTATATAAGATTGCATCAATTTGTGTATGTCATAAGTAGCTTATCAGCATGCCTAATCACTTGTGGATTATTAATAATTTAGAATTGAACTCATTGAATAATTTGTTTAACTTTTCACTTGTCTTATCAGCCACCTTCTTATATGTAATTAACAGCCTGAGATGATAAGTTTGGCACTGTCTATTTTAATTGTTTAGGACTGCTACGCCGAGCATTGCATTATACTTTAATCATCATTCAATGATAATCACGTGGTTACCATGTCAATCTATAAATTATTTTTGTTCATATAGAAGCCCTAGTTCTTGCATTATACATGCATGTATACTCACCAGTTAATAAGCCAGTTTTCCCTCAAGTTAAAACAAAAGTTCATGCTCTGCTTAAAAAGTTTGGATTGATAGTGAAAGAAATATATAGCTCGATCAGCATGGATTGCTAGACAAATGCATGTTAATTTTCGGATGTCATGTCATTTCTTGATTTATAAGGTACTAGTGTTTAGCTGTTATCTCGAAAAAAAAAAATCAAGAAAAAAAAACATGTTTTTTGTTTTTCTTATTTTAAAATGATACAAATTCACTATAAAACTGTCAAGAAACATGTTTATTTTATGTATAAGTCGTACTAGAATACTAACCAAATCCAACATAAGATGTAGAGCAAAAGAGAAGAGCTCACAGATAATAAAACGTGACTGCAGAATGATCATCCTATAAGAAACTGTGATCCTTTGCTTGATCGTTCTCTGCTGCAGAAGTCTTTAATTTTTCTAATCTCCTTTCGAAATGCAGCCCTGGACTTGATAAAAAATGTGGAAGTGCAAGCAATTTTAGGGCCAAATACATCAATGCAAGCCAATTTTGTTATTGACCTTGGAGAAAAAGCTCGGGTGCCAATTATATCTTTTTCTGCAACAAGTCCTTCTCTTACTTCCATCAGGAGTTCATATTTCTTGCGAGCAACACAAAATGATTCAGCTCAAGTGAATGCCATAAGTGCTATAGTTCAAGCCTTTGGATGGAGAGAAGCGGTGCCCATCTACATTGACAATGAATATGGAGAGGGAATCATACCTTATTTAATTGATGCTCTGCAAGACGTTGATGCTCGAGTGCCCTACCGGAGTGTCATTTCTCCATCGGCCACTGATGATCAAATTGTTGAGGAGCTTTATAAGTTGATGACAATGCAGACTAGAGTTTTCATTGTGCATATGTATCCCTCTCTAGGCACTCGGGTTTTCACCAAAGCAAAAGAGATTGGAATGATGAGTGAAGGCTATGTTTGGATCGTGACTGATGGTCTGAGTGTTGATTTCTTGAGTTCACCAAATCATTCTGTCACCGATACTATCCAAGGAGTTTTGGGTATAAAACCTTATGTTCCAAGAACAAAAGAGCTTGAATATTTTCGAGCTCGGTGGAAGAGGCAATTCCTACGAGATAATCCAAATAAAATTGATGCTGAGTTGAACATTTATGGACTCCTGGCCTATGATGCCACTACAGCATTGGCCTTGGCAGTTGAGAAAGCCGGCACTACAAATTTTGGCTTCCAAATGGCAAATGTTTCTAGCAATTCATCAACAGATCTGGCAACTCTTGGCATCTTTTTAAATGGTCCAAACATTCTTCAAGCTTTATCGAACGCTAGTTTCAAAGGCCTTACAGGAGATTACCTTTTTGTTGATGGGCAGTTGCAATCACCAGCTTTTCAGATAGTTAATGTGAACGGAAATGGAGGAAGAGGGATTGGATTTTGGACGCCAACAGAAAGAGTTGTGAAAACACTGAATCCGAGAATAAATAAACGTATGAATTCAACTTCTACTTCCAGAGTTTCAACTGTAATTTTTCCTGGGGATACAACTGTGGTTCCCAAGGGTTGGGAGATTCCCACAAACGAGAACAAGTTGAAAATAGGAGTGCCTGTGAAGTATGGCTTCAGTGAGTTTGTAGCAGTAACAAAAGATCCTGGTTCCAACACCACAACATTCAACGGATTCTGCATAGATGTTTTTGATGCTGTAGTCAGAGCATTGCCTTATGCTTTGCCTTATGAATACATCCCCTTTGCCAACTCTGACGGCGAACCTGCTGGAACGTACAACGATCTGGTCTATCAAGTGTACTTGAAGGTAAGACTTGCTCTCTCCTTTTCTGTTCTTGTAACTATATCACATTGAATATCATTTGCATTGAAGTATTTTTTGTTTATTGCCAACAGAATTATGATGCCGTGGTTGGAGACATAACTATTGTCTACAACCGGTCCTTGTACATCGACTATACCTTGCCTTTCACAGAAAGTGGTGTCTCCATGATTGTTCCGATTGCAGACAACAACAGCAAAAATGCATGGGTCTTCATGAAACCTTTGACATGGGACCTTTGGGTGACCAGTTTTTTGTTCTTTGTTTTCATTGGATTTGTGGTCTGGGTTCTTGAGCACAGAATAAATGAAGATTTTCGAGGGTCAGCTTCAGATCAAGCTGGCACTAGTTTCTGGTTTTCCTTCTCAACTATGGTTTTTGCACAACGTAATCTCCCTTCCCTTGTGAACTTTCCTTCTACTGTTGTACTAGCACTCCATATATATAGACACCAAATTGACTTTATGTTTATATTTACAGGGGAGAGAGTGGTTAGCAACTTGTCTAGGGCGGTGATACTCATCGGTGTTTTGTTGTGTTGATCCTCACGCAGAGTTACACCGCTAGTTTAACAAGCCTACTTACCTTCGAGCAGCTGCAGCCTACAGTTACTGATGTCCGTGTGCTCATTAAGAAAGGGGAGTATGTGGGCTACCAGAAGGGTTCTTTTGTTCTAGGACTCTTGTTAGACTTGGGGTTCGACAAGTCCAAGCTCTTGGAGTATAGTTCTGCAGAAGAATGCCACCGTCTTTTCTCCAAAGGAAGTGGAAATGGTGGTATTGCTGCTGCTTTCGACGAACTGGCATATATAAAGCTCATTCTGTCAAGATGTTGCTCCAAATATACCATGATTGATCCTAAATTTAAAACCGGCGGTTTAGGCTTTGTAAGCTCACTTTCCTATCTTGTTATTTCCATTTACTCTGGCTAATAAGTGCATAGTTTCTCATGTATCCTTTCTTTTTTTAACTTCAGGTCTTCCCTAAAGGTTCTCCTCTAGTGCCTCATATATCGAGGGCAATTTTAAATGTGACCGAGGGAGATGAAATGAAGCAAATAGAGGGCGCATGGTTTGGCAAAAACAGCACCTGTCCAGAATCCGGCTCCTCAATTTCATCTAATAGCCTTAGTCTCAAGAGTTTCTGGGGGTTATTTTTAATTGCAGGACTAGCTGCATTGTTAGCTCTCATTATCTTCATAGTATCGTTTGTTTACCGAGAAAGAAACGTCTTGAGGTCCTCTGATTCCACAGCTTCAATATGGAGTAGAATTGAAAACTTCTTTAGAATTTTCATTCAAAGGGACTCGACAAAGTGATCCGAATGATAGAAATGGCATCAGTCTGCCAACTATGTGTGAGCCAAGCCCATCAGCCTATTCAGTTGACACGGAATATCCTGCCAATCGATCTTCTGCAAGCTATGATTCTAGTCCAAATAGGGAAGCACCTCAATAGGTAGTAATAGATATCGATCAGCTTACCAACCGAAATCAGGAGAGACCGGCAGCTTTGGAAATGGACCGTGAAAATAATTGACTTTTAGGTTATCATTTGACACTTCTGACACCAGTAGTCATTAGCATTGTAAAGAAATGGAATTACTGTATTAAAAACACATGTAAGCGAGATGATTTTACTAAGATTTAAGTAGGTTTAAACTGGGTTTCAGAAATTGAGCTACTTTATATTTCTTGCCCTCTGTTTTTCTCTTTGAGTTACTGAGGAGCATCTGACATTACCTTCTGTACCTTCATATTTGTGATATACTTCTTGCCTTTTCTTACAAGTCCTAACTTAAAAAAGAACCCAGAGATTTGCCTAGTGTTGAAGACTACTCTAGGAATCCACGAGTCCTTTTTTGCTATTCTATTATCATCAAATAAATGTTGAGCTAGTCTATAGGAATAAATTAGTTAGTTAAGATATTATTTGCTGATTTGATGCTTTATTAGAGCATTTCGGTTGATTGTTCTTCTGAAGTTTCAATGAATAAAATAGTAACTCAAGTCTGTATAACAGCAGCAGACTATTATCATAAAATGCTCTCTTGTTTTCTTTTCTTCCTTTTAAAATCATTAATTGATATCAAAGCAACTTGTATTAGGAGACTTACAATGAAAGCTGAAGCAAGCTTCTCTCATATAACTCCTTTTATCTTTGATGAAGAAAATTATCAACTTTGAGTTGTGAAAATGAAAACTTATATGAAGGCATTAGATATTTGGAAAGTTGTTGAAGAAGATTATGATGTTTCTTTATTACCAAATAACCCAACCATGACTTAGATCAAAAGCCACCAAGAAAGAAAAACCAAAGCTTATTAGATAATCATCAATCCTACTATACCAGGCTCTAGGTATCTATTTTAAACCATAAAAAGCTTTCTTCAGCAAATAAACTTTATCTTCTTCTCTCTAAACCATAAATCTAGCTGGTTGTTCAACATAAATCTAGAAAAGAAAATTAAAAGCAAAAGCATACTTGTTTGTTGTTGTTTCAACAACCTTTTTCATAAGAATCATGTCTATCAAATCAGCAAAGGATGTTTGGGACTATCTGAAGGAAGAATATGTAGGAGATGAAAGGATACATGATATGCAAATGTCTGTCAAAGTACCATTTCAACCCAATAGCTTAAGCTACTAGGTAAGGTCTTAGGATATGATTTAGATTATTCTCTAACATACCCCTTCAAGTGAAAGCCCTTTAGGCTTGAAACTTGCACAAGATCACATTACTTCGTTCTTATTTTTTATCAAATAAATAGGGATGGTGATATTCAAACTTGTGACCGCTTGGTCATCAAAGCTCTGATAGCATGTCAAAGTACCATCTCAACCCAATAACTTAAGCTGCTAGGTGAAGTCTTAGGATATGATTTATATTAATGCTAAATTTAATAAGAAAATTTGAGCTACAAAGAATGAAAGAATCTGAGACTATCAAGGAGTACTCAAATAAATTGCTTGCTATAGCTAATAAGGTTAAATTACTTGGTATTACATCCACAAACTCCAGAAATGTTGAGAACCTTAAATGCCCTCAGCCTTTGTTCCAGGGCAACCCATTTGTCCAGACCATCTTCTTTTAGCATATTGTTCTTTTGAAATTTCTTTATTGTAAGGTCAATGATAGATGATATTTTTATGGGATATACTGGTTGAGCAAATTGGGAATACATAGCATGTTGAGACACCTCATTTGCCCCCAAATTATGTGGATTTAAGAGCATAGGTTTAGGCTGAGCTATAAATTCCTCCCTACATGACCATATAAAAGCTATTGAGATGTGTTTGGTATCTATTGTAGTCATTCCTAAGAAATTTAGGGTGCCAGAATTCATCAAATATATAGGAACTGAATGCCTTATAACTCATCTCAGGGCATACTGCAACAAAATAGTTGAGGTACTCTATGACGAGAAACTGTTGATTTATTTCTTTCAAGATAGTTTGAGTGACGTTACCCTTACTTGGTATATACGGTTGGACAATACCAAGATAAAAAAGTGAAAGGACTTAGTTGATGCCTTTATTAGGCAATATAAGTTCAATATGGACGTGGGCCCTAATAGATCAAGCTTGCAAGCTATGGAAAAGGACACCAAGGAGTCCATAAGAGAATACACTCAAAGGTGGCGTCAGATTGCCGCACAAGTTTATCCTCCTTTATTGGCAAAGAAGATGATCAACTTGTTTGTCAACACTTTCAAGGTCCCGTACTTTGAATACTTGGTTGGAAGCTCTACACAACATTTTTATGACCTGGTCGCTATAGCTGAGATGATCGAACAAGCTATCCATTTAGGAAGGGTTGCTGACTCGACTGAAAAGAAAACGTTTCCTTTCTTTGATTTACGATCAAAATTTCCTGAAAGGGATTCCCTCTAAGAACTCACAAATACACTTTTGAAGCCTCACGTGATCTCATAGACTTAATTCATCTCTTTTACCAAAATCAGTTTCCTCATGGGAATTTTGAAAATTGAACTTGCATTTTGATTTAAAAAATAATTTGATGTTTATTTAAAGCAATATTTATGTCATTCTACATGAATCAAGCAACTCCTTCATTTAGGTGACTAAACTCTGAACCAAAATGCATGAATAGAAAATGAACTGTCATCCTCACACTATGACTCTTGAGACATGTTGTTTTAAATGTATGAATAATGTTATGTAGTGAACTCGTTGCTCATAGACTCATGAAATGCATCTTTTTGAAAAAAAAACCAAACCATCACATTGGATGAGGCCAAAGTTTATTGATCTTAACTGCTTGCGTTTGAAATGAGGAAATACCATCTTTGTTATTCATTTCACATTCTAAAAAGTATATCCCTTGCAGTCCTTTTTTAAGCCTGAATAATTTTTTTTTCATGAAAATTTCCGACTAGGATCACACCCCACATTGGGGGCAAGCAGGAATTTTAAAAGCCTTGAGAAAGCCAAAAAAGCAAAAGAGCCCATGAAACTCAAATGCTAGAGGGCATGCCCAAATCACAAGAATGAATGAACCAAGATAAAGTGAGTATGCTTTAGAAAAGCAAAAAAGAAAAAAAGGGGGGGGGGTCAAAGAAAAATGATAAAAGAAAAGATGAAAGACATAAAGAATTGAACTAATAGTGATCCTTAGTCTCTGAAACCTTGAAACACTCTTTGAGCCTTATGAATCCTTTTCTTTCATACCCAAAAACCATAGCCTACGTTACGTGCTTGTAGAAGTCCTTTCTAATGAAGCAAGTAAACAATCTGGAATAATAAACAATGCTCTCAAAATACAAAGAGTACTTTTTTTGTAGGAGTCATGACATCGAGAACAAACTACTCATTATTATTCATGCTAATAAAATAGGTGTTAAAAAAGAGACTAGTTTTTTCTCAAACAAAACATTGAGAAAATAATCTCTTTTCCAAGAAAAAAATCAAGGAGTTGCAAGATTTCAAAAGCAAATGCTTTTAAACTTACATCAAAACAATTTTTGTTTTCAAAAGATAAGATCAAGATTTCAATATTCATTCTAGACAAATATTCCTTCACAAAACTAAAAATGGGAGAAATGAGAAAATGGTCACTTAAAAACCATTATTTGGCAAAGTTATTAACAAAGCACACCTAAGGGCAATGACTAGTACAAGGGGGCATCATTATGTTTAGAAGAAAAAATCAATCCCTTTTAGAAAAAAAGATGAATATTTCCTACAACAAAACAAGGGGGCATGTTGGTTTATAAAAGGTAGCTTGATCATTTCAACAAGTGACAATGAATGTTTTTAAAAGTGAGACAGGGATTAATGAATTATCCTCTCAAATTATTTGACGAGACAAAAAATCTCTAGCAAGCAAGTGGGTCACGATGGGCACCATAAAAGCTAAGCTGTGTAAACAAATATAGGAAGAGACTTACATGGGCCAACTCGAGTAGGCTAGAAGCTAAACGATGAAGGTGACCCAAATCAGAGATAACAAGTCTTCATCAATCAAGAAAACAAGAAGATTAAGAAGAAATGGGGGCCTATATTTCAAATAAGGTAAAGATGCATACATATCATCTAAACTTTGAGATATTGGACAACGAGTTTTGCAAACTTCACAAGAGAAATCTCTGACGAGATCCATCAAATGGAAGGCCACCTTGTAAGGGCTAAATTTGAAATTGCTTTTGGAAAATTTTCACCTTTGAGAAATTTTAACCTGGGCAGGCCGTCCACGAGAATTAGGATACAAAAAAAAAACTTTTTATATTTTTCCACCACCTTTTCTCAACCATCCAAGGTAGTGTGTTTTCTAACCCTACCTCTTTTTTAGGGCGCCTTTGAGCCCTCGCTTCCCTTTGAGCGCGCTTTTGAGCCCTTGCTTCTCTTCGAGCGCGCCTTTGAGCCCTAGCTTCTCTTTGAGCGCGCCTTTGAGCCATCACTTCTTCTCGAGCGTGCCTTTGAGCCATCACTTCTTCTTGAGCGTGCCTTTGAGCCCTCACCTCCTTTCGAGCGCGTCTTCGAGCCCTCGACCATTATTTTGAGTGCACTTTGAGCCCACACCTCCTTCGAGTGTGCCTTCGAGCCTTAGCTTCTCTTTGAGCGCGCCTTGGAGCCCTCGCTTCCTTTTGAGTGGGCCTCTAAGCCATCACTTCTTCTCAAGCGTGCCTTTGAGCCATCGCTTCTTCTTGAGCTTGCCTTTGAGCCCTCACCTCCTTTCGAGCGTGTCTTTGAGCTCTCTACCATTATTTTGAGTGCACTTTGAGCCCACACCTCCTTCGAGTGCGCCTTCGAGCCCTCAACCATCCTTTTGAGTGTGCCTTCAAGCCCTCATTTTCCTTTCTCTTTTTACTTGGGTAGGTCACCCATTACAATGAGACCTTTTTTTTTTTTACTTGGGTAGGTCATCCATTACAATGAGACCACTTTTAAAAAAATATAAAAAAATCTCTCTCTGTATTTTCACCATCGGGCAAGTCGCTTGGAATAATGAGACCATTTGCGAGTTTCCTCGCATTTTATAATTGGGTAGGTCACCTGGAAAAATGAGACGACTCGTAAAATCCTTCACGATTCTTCTTTCTATCGGATAGGTTGCCTGGAACAATTAGACCACTCGTGAAAGTCTTTTCTCGTTTTATTCTTCATCGGGCAAGTCACTTGGAAAAATGAGACCACTTGCAAAAACCTTCACGTTGCTTCTTCTTATCGGGCAGGTCGCCTAGAATAATTAACCACTCGTGAAACCCTTTTCGCGTTTTATTCTTCATCAGGCAAGTCACCTGGAAAAATGAGACCACTTACGAAATCCTTCGCGTTGCTTCTTCCTATCGGGCAGGTTGCCTGGAACAATTAGACCACTCACAAAACCCTTTTCTCATTTTATTCTTCATCGGGCAAGTCACCTGGAAAAATAAGACCATTCGCGAAATCCTCCGTGTTGCTTATTCCTATCGAGCAGGTCGTCTGGAACAATTAAACCACTCGCAAAACCCTTTTCGTGTTTTATTCTTCATCGGGCATGTCGCACCCCAAAAAAATCAGGTCTTTGTTTTGCGACATTCGACTGGCGACTTTCGTTTTGTTTTACTGATTTGCTGATTTGGTTCTTTGGAGTCGCCACCTAGTATTTTGGTCACTAGGAACCCTAACTGGTCTTTCAGAGATTCTCAGGCAAGGGACTGGTTGCGTAAAGGGAAGGTATTAGCACCCCTAGTACGCCCTACCTAAGGTAAGCTGCTTGGTGTTTGGTTTGCTCTACAATTTCTATGGTGTTGGTATTTTCTAGGCTCGTCAATTGATTTTGGATAGAAATCTAAGGAGATTCCATGTGCTTTAAAAGCTCATTTTTCCCTTAGTATTTCAAGAGTTTGCGACTCGTAAATCGTGAAATAAAAAATTAAAATTTTGAAATGTCCTCGATTATAATCAAGGCTTCTTTCAAGCATGTGTGGATTTATTATTCCCAATAATATTTTGGATATTCATCCTTTTAAGGATTTCTTTATCCAAACATTAGCGGTAAATAATAAATGAATTTCCTCCCCAAAAATAAGATTTTTATAGTTTTTGGAATATTGGCCAATACCCTTTGGAGTTTTACAAACATGTTGTAAAATCCAGAAATGCAAGAAAATAATTTATGTTTAAGAAATCAATGCGAAAACACACTTTCAAAGCTTCCAATATATTTTTTTTGTAAAAGGAACATTCAAAACATGTTAGAGTATTGGCCGTATGCAACACGCAAGAAAACACATTTTTTTTTTTTTGTAAACATTTTTTTTGTGAAAACGGGTATTTTAAACACTGAATTGGTATTCTTACGGTATAAAAATACAAACCAATATTAATCCACCCTAATAAAAATATGCAGGAAAAATCAACACTATTTTTAAGGCCTTTTGAAAATTTTTTTTTGAAAGCAAAAACATTTTTTATTTTGAAAATCTTTGATGTTTTGACAAAAACCGGGTATTTTAATACCGGATTTGTATCTTTACAATACAAACTGATATTGATCAAAATACAGTAATAAAATTACACAAAAATCACAAATTTTTTTGAAGATATTTTTTCGAACGGGCCAGACTCGGCCTAAAAGGAAATTGGGCCAAAAATCAACCTAAAATAAATTAGGGCCCAATTTCTACAGGGCTGGACTCAGCCCAGCCCACACATGGGCTGGGCTGATGTTACAGCCCGAAATGCACCTGCACAGTAACCTGTTAATTAATTAGACCTGCATAGTAACCGAGGAATTAATTAGCTGGTTACTGTGCCCCTGCACAGTAACCAGCTAATTAATTTCTTACTTGCAGAACGTGCACAGTGCACGTTCTGCATGCAAGAAGACGAATACGGGATAAAGGGGAAGAGTTACCTGCGACGATGAGCTTGGGTAGAGGAGGTGACAGTGGTGCTGGTGGTGGTTTTGCTGGCGGTTGCTGACCGGAGGATGGCTGGGATGGTGGCTGGCCTTTCTTCCTTTTTCTCTGTGTTTTTGTTCTACTCTATTCTCCTCTGCTTCTCCTTTCTTCTTCTGCTTCTCACACTGCTCTTCCCTCTCACGGTGATTCTGCTATTTTTTGGCAGCGTTGATGGTGCTGGTGGTGGTGGAGAGGAAGCCGGTGATGCCTCAAGTGGTTATGACGGTGACAGTGGCTGGGAAGCCTAAGGACAACGGTTGTTTCCTTCTTCTTCTTCCCCGTGCAGAGGAGCAGGTGCTGCCTTTTCTTCAATGGTGCTCTCCTCGTTTGAAACTTCCCTCTCCTTTCAGTTTAAAAAATATAACTCTCTCCCCTCTGTTTGGTCTCTCCTCTCTCTCCTCCCTTCGGGTTCTGTTTTTTCTTCGGTTTCTTCTGTATTTATTTATAGGGGAAGAAAAGACGGGACCATTGTTAGTGCGGTGCAACGGCTGGTCGGCCAGTGTCTAAAGGTGGTGGGGACGAGGAGAGAGAGGCGGGAAGATTTGAAAAAAACAAAATGGTTTTCTTCTTCTGCTGCTCTGCTTCGGGGGGAAGAAGGAAGATGAACAGTGTTGTTCAAAACGACACCGTTCTGGTCTTCCTCTTTTTTTTTTTTTTATGAAACGGCGTCGTTTTGGATAAAACGTGCCGTTTCATTTAAATGGGCCAAACTTCAAATCAGTCCTCCAAATTCGGTCTCCGCCCCTCTTGTTGGCCGCCTTTTTCACTTTGGTCCTTGGCCTCTGATTTGTGCAATTGAGCCCTCAATTGATTAATAAACTTCCAATTTCTTCAATTAGACCCCTGAACCGAATAATTACAGCCCCTCCAATTACGCGCCTTATCCAATTTGGTCCCTGGTTTCGGATTTTCTTAATTAAGTCCCTAATTGGCCATTAAACTTCAATATTTATGCAATTAAGCCCATGACTTGACCCAATAAATTCCTAAAAAATATATTTTGGCCCAGAACTTAAATTTCTTCTAATTAAAGCCCAAATTGACTTAAAAATCAATTTTCTTGCAATCAAATCTTCTATAAATTCAAATAAAAATCCAATTAAATCCATAAACATCCAAATTTGGGCTTTTCTCCTCAAAATTCAAATTTCCTTCTCAATAGGGCTTTCATTCTTCAAGAATATACTGTCAAAAATTCAATCCTTGTATTTTTAAAATTCCTTGACCAAATTTCTGACTGTTTTCTGAGCGCTTCTGCCTCCTGTTATTTTTTCTAACCTTTTTTGGCTATTTATTTTATTTTTCATGGGGACCCAAAAATGGGTTACAACAGATGCCCCCTCTTTATAATGCTTACGGAGCATGGGTTTTGCACAGTAAGTGTTATAAAGATAAACCCAAAACGGAACTCCCGAAACTGATCTGTTCGAAGCTTAATTGATCTGAAACTTTGTCTTTTATAACAATCCTCCTTAGCCCAAAAACTATGATCAAAACTTAGTTATCTCGAGATCCTTATCCATCGATCCTCTGAATTCTTACTTTAGTTTGATCAACATGGAAATCCATCCGAGATCCCATCTGGTGATCTCCTTTAACCTGGAATCCCAACCGGCGATTCCTTTACAAAAAAAATGTGTGTGTGGTCTTATTATGATGGGTGACCTGCCCGAATGGAAAAGGGAAAGAGTGGTCTCATTCTTTGGGTGACCTACCCAGGGGGAAGAATGGCCTCATTCTTATGGGTGACCTACCCAGATAAAAAAAAATGGAGAATGGTCTCATTGTATGGGTGACCTACCCAGAAAAAATATGGTCTCATTGTGATGGGTGACCTACCCAGAAAAAGGAAGAGTGGTCTCATTCTTTGGGTGACCTACCCAGGGGGAAGGAATGGCCTCATTCTTATGGGTGACCTACCCAGATAAAAAAAATGGAGAAGGGTCTCATTCTTATGGGTGACCTACCCAGAAAAAAAAATATGGTCTCATTGTGATGGGTGACCTACCCAGAAAAAGGAAGAGTGGTCTCATTCTTTGGGTGACCTACCCAGGGGAAGGAATGACCTCATTCTTATGGGTGACCTACCCAGATAAAAAAAATGGAGAATGGTCTCATTCTTATGGGTGACCTACCCAGAAAAATAATGGTCTCATTGTGATGGGTGACCTACCCAAGGAAAAAGAAGAGTGGTCTCATTCTTTGGGTGACCTACCCAGGGAAAGGAATGGCCTCATTCTTATGGGTGACCTACCCAGAAAAATAATGGTCTCATTGTGATGGGTGACCTACCCAAGTGGAAAAAAGAAAGAGTGGTCTCATTCTTTGGGTGACCTACCCAGGGGGAGGAATGGCCTCATTCTTATGGGTGACCTGCCCAGGTAAAAAAAAAAGATGGAGAATGGTCTCATTCTTATGGGTGACCTACCCAGAAAAGATAATGGTCTCATTGTGATGGGTGACCTACCCAAATGGAAAAAGGAAGAGTGGTCTCATTCTTTGGGTGACCTACCCAGGGGAAAGAATGGCCTCATTCTTATGGGTGACCTGCCCAGGTAAAAAAAAAGATGGAGAATGGTCTCATTCTTATGGGTGACCTACCCAGAAAAAATAATGGTCTCATTATGATGGGTGACCTACCCAGGTGGAAAAATGAGGAAAACGGTCTTATTATGATGGGTGACCTACCCAGATGGAAAGAATGTGAAATGCGGTCTCATTGTAATGGGTGACCTACCCAGATGGAAAAAATGTGAAGTGTGGTCTAATTGTAAAGGGGTGACCAACCCAAGAAAAAGGAAAGAGCGGTCTCATTGTAATGGGTGACCTACCCAGGTGAAAGAATGGTCTGATTGTAATGGGTGACCTACCCAAATAAAAACATGGAGAATTGGTCGCGTTGTAATGGGTGACCTACCCAAAAAAATGTTGGCGATGGCTCAAAGGCGCCCTTGAAATGAGGTAAGGTTAGAAAACGCAACTACCCGAGAGGTGAGGGCTCAAACGGCGCACTCACAATGAGGTAGGGTAAAAAACGCACTACCCGAGAAGTGAGGGCTCAAACAGCGCACTCGAAATGAGGTAGGGTTAAAAAACGCACTACCCGAGAAGTGAGGCCTCAACGGCGCACTCGAAAAGAGGTAGGGTTTAAAAAAAAACACACTACCCGAGAAGTGAGGGCTCAACGGCACACTCGAAAAGAGGTAGGGTTAGAAAACGCACTAACCCAAGAAGTGAGGGCTCATATAGCGCACTCGAAAAGAGGTAGGGTTTAAAAAAAACACTACCCGAGAAGTGAGGGCTCAACGGCACACTCGAAAAGAGGTAGGGTTAGAAAACGCACTAACCCAAGAAGTGAGGGCTTAAACAGCGCACTCGAAAAGAGGTAGGGTTAGAAAACGCACTACCCAAAAAGTGAGGGCTCAAAGGCGCACTCGAAATGAGGTAGGGTTAAAAAACGCACTACCCAAAAGATGATGATGAAACACCGATATGACAAATGTGGAAAGCAATGCATTATGATCAATATGCATGTATACTTACCTGAGAAAAATAGGTCCCCCTTTCGTTGTAAACTTCTTCAAGATCTTGTTTCCACCTTTTCTCATGAACCGAAATATACTTAATATCCTCTTAGTGAAGAGATCTCTGGTTCCTTATAGGGCCCTTTCTTGCTCCATTGAGTATTGTGCTTTATTATTATTTCAAAAGGAAAACTCAAAATATTTGGTTTTGTTCATGAAAATTGAAACTTTCAATGCAATTAGCAATTCTCATAAAAGATGCTTTTTTAGAAGTTTTTTATTATGATACCCCTTTGGGTTTTGGTTCACTATGGACCCTCATGTGCACTTCGTGCACTTCTTGCCCCCTAGTGTGGCATGCAAAAATATGTCAAGTTTTGATTTAGTTCTCTTCGATTGATGGAGTCATCTCCTTAGTCATGCCATAAAAGGTCTTTTAAGTAAAAGATTTCAAATGCTAGGAGATCGTATGTTTTATGAAAAATGAGGTTCTTTACAAAGAGAATTCATGGCCGAACTTTAATTTTATTGATTGGGAAATTACGAAATGCATCAAGCGTAATATTTCCTCACAGAGTCAGAATTCACGGGCCTAACTAGATCTTCTCCATCCATTCTAGATAACAATAAAGCTTCTCCCGAAAATGCTTTCTTTACCACTAAAGAGCCCTCATTGTTTGTCGTCCATTTACTCTGATCTTCTCTTGGTAAAAGACAACATTTTCTTCCATATAAGATCTCCTTCGTGGAATCCTCAAGGTCGAATCTTCTTATTGTATGATTTGGCCATCCTTCTTTGATAAAGTTGATGATGACAGATAGCGGCTATCCTCTTTTCACTTATCAAAAATCAACAAAGTTTCGTCAGATGATTTCTTATACAAAGTTTCCCCATCAAGATAGAAATCCATTGCCAACCTCCTCAACGTCTTCTTATTGATTTTTGGATGCCCCCATGGGATATGTCTGGTTTTGGATGAAATTCTTGATATCATAGTGCCAAGGGTTTCCATCTATTTCTCTTTCAAACTGAGCAATAATGAGCTAAGTTATTTCTTATATCAATGTGTATTGGTTGTACTTTGTGCCCAAAGTCTATTCTAGCCATAGAAGCTGGCGTGACCAAAACATCAAAATGGTTTCCTTTCCTTCCTAGATGGGTAAACTTTATTTCCTCAAATTCTCTAGCCCATTTAGACAAGTATTCTTTGGCAAGGTCTCAACCTCTCGTCCTTGGTTTGCCATTTTCCTTTCACTTGACAAATAATCAAAAATTGAGTCTCCAATATACATCTATCTTTCTGATGTTTAGCTCTAATGCAACCTCTAAAATCGAGAATGCAAGCTTCAAACTCAGTTGTGTTGTTAGTGTACCCAAATTGAGACTTAACTAAAACCGGATACTGTTTCTTATTAAGAAAGATTAGCACTGCCCCCACTCTATTACCACAGCACCCTTAAAGTACATAATCCAACAATCTGATTTCCCTTCCTCGACTGAAAGCATATCTTTATCCAAAAAATTAAATTTTAACAGCCCATAAACTTTCACAACATGGTCAGCTAGGTGATCGGCGATGACATTCATGGCTTTCCTTGTCATATATACTATGTTGTACTCAGCTAGTAGAACTTGCCATTTTTCAATTCAACTCGATAGATAGGGGTGGATTCAGTAGGTATTGCTTGATTTTCGTGAAAGCTTCTTCACATTCTTATTCCAAATTCCAAGATTCTTCTTCCTTAACAATTGAAGATGAGGTCATAAGTCGTGGTTAATTGGGATATAAATTGAGCAATGTAATTCAACCTTCCCAAGAACCTCCTTACATCCTTCTTAGTCTTGGGTGTTGGCATAGGTTGAATAACCTTTACTTAATCAGGGTCCACTTCTATCCCTTTGTCACTCATCATAAATTCCAACAACTTCCTAGATTTCACCCCGAATGAACACCTTGCATGGTTAAGCCTCAACTTGTACTTTCTTAGTCTTTCAACTAATTCCTTCAATATTTGGACATGATTCTCTCCCTCTCTAGGTCATGTCATCCATGTATATTTTAATCTCTTTTTGCATCATGTTGTGAAATAAAGTTACCATGGCACTTTGGTAGGTGCCCCCAACGTTCTTTAACCCAAACGGCATGACCTTGTAGCGGGTTTCCAAGCTTGTTCATGTTGTTTGTTTTTGGGAATCCCCTAATGTTATTTTCCTACCATTCTTCCTCTTCTACAACTAATATGGATTCTTTAAAGTC
Organism: Populus alba; assembly: GCF_005239225.2. Taxonomy (NCBI): domain Eukaryota; kingdom Viridiplantae; phylum Streptophyta; class Magnoliopsida; order Malpighiales; family Salicaceae; genus Populus; species Populus alba. Next base: position 23,938,302 of record NC_133289.1, read on the forward strand.
CGGTCATTCATTCTCAGTGTAAAGTGCAGGTGTAGTTATGGAAGATTCATTTTGAAAAGAAAAATGATGTGTAAAAACACCAAGATGAACTTTTGAAAAGGCATTTGGAACCTCGATTTAAAAAGTTGAAAAAGGAAAACAACACAATATCATGATCAAACAAGCATTGTTGATTAAATTTTGAACACCAATGGAGCTTCTTGGGTCTCCCAAATCTAGAACATCTCTCCCTTGGCTAGCTTTTGAATAAAGGTCTTGAGATTCATGATGCTTTGAGCTTAGGCTTGTTTGGATGCAAAAAGATATTATGGAACATACATCCTAAGGATAGGCTCTAGTTTCTCTACGTGAGACATAGGGTAGGTTTACTACTAGGTCTCTAAAAGAGGGTCTCTTGTTGTTCCAGTGATCAACCTTCGTAAAGGCGATATGGAGGTCTAGCAGATAGTGAGATGGTACGTGTACCAATCACAATCAGTCTAAACACTCAGCAAAGAGTTGGGGTTTACACAAACTTAAACCTTGACTCAAGTCATAAGGCAAGCTGCTAGTCCCCCACTTAATCTTAATCTTAAAGTTACATGTGTGATGCCCTCCAAAACAATAATAATAATAATAAAGTGATGCATGACTATGCCATGTATGATAGAATGTAAAGATGTATGCTAAAGCTTTTAAACAAAGCAAACCATTCATAGTAAAAAAAGAAAAACAACAACACATAGCATAATAAAAAAAAAAACAATTACCCAAGCTTAGTCCAGGGGTCCCCAGTGGAGTCGCCATTCTGTCGCACCCCAAAAAAATGAGGTCTTTGTTTTGCGACATTCGACTGGCGACTTTCGTTTTGTTTTACTGATTTGCTGATTTGGTTCTTTGGAGTCGCCACCTAGTATTTTGGTCACTAGGAACCCTAACTGGTCTTTCAGAGATTCTCAGGCAAGGGACTGGTTGCGTAAAGGGAAGGTATTAGCACCCCTAGTACGCCCTACCTAAGGTAAGCTGCTTGGTGTTTGGTTTGCTCTACAATTTCTATGGTGTTGGTATTTTCTAGGCTCGTCAATTGATTTTGGATAGAAATCTAAGGAGATTCCATGTGCTTTAAAAGCTCATTTTTCCCTTAGTATTTCAAGAGTTTGCGACTCGTAAATCGTGAAATAAAAAATTAAAATTTTGAAATGTCCTCGATTATAATCAAGGCTTCTTTCAAGCATGTGTGGATTTATTATTCCCAATAATATTTTGGATATTCATCCTTTTAAGGATTTCTTTATCCAAACATTAGCGGTAAATAATAAATGAATTTCCTCCCCAAAAATAAGATTTTTATAGTTTTTGGAATATTGGCCAATACCCTTTGGAGTTTTACAAACATGTTGTAAAATCCAGAAATGCAAGAAAATAATTTATGTTTAAGAAATCAATGCGAAAACACACTTTCAAAGCTTCCAATATATTTTTTTGTAAAAGGAACATTCAAAACATGTTAGAGTATTGGCCGTATGCAACACGCAAGAAAACACATTTTTTTTTTGTAAACATTTTTTTTTGTGAAAACGGGTATTTTAAACACTGAATTGGTATTCTTACGGTATAAAAATACAAACCAATATTAATCCACCCTAATAAAAATATGCAGGAAAAATCAACACTATTTTTAAGGCCTTTTGAAAAATTTTTTTTGAAAGCAAAAACATTTTTTATTTTGAAAATCTTTGATGTTTTGACAAAAACCGGGTATTTTAATACCGGATTTGTATCTTTACAATACAAACTGATATTGATCAAAATACAGTAATAAAATTACACAAAAATCACAAATTTTTTTGAAGATATTTTTTCGAACGGGCCAGACTCGGCCTAAAAGGAAATTGGGCCAAAAATCAACCCAAAATAAATTAGGGCCCAATTTCTACAGGGCTGGACTCAGCCCAGCCCACACATGGGCTGGGCTGATGTTACAGCCCGAAATGAACATGGACTGGTTACTGTGCACCTGCACAGTAACCAGTTAATTAATTAGGTGGTTACTGTGCACCTGCACAGTAACCTGTTAATTAATTAGACCTGCATAGTAACCGAGGAATTAATTAGCTGGTTACTGTGCCCCTGCACAGTAACCAGCTAATTAATTTCTTACTTGCAGAACGTGCACAGTGCACGTTCTGCATGCAAGAAGACGAATACGGGATAAAGGGGAAGAGTTACCTGCGACGATGAGCTTGGGTAGAGGAGCTGACAGTGGTGCTGGTGGTGGTTTTGCTGGCGGTTGCTGACCGGAGGATGGCTGGGATGGTGGCTGGCCTTTCTTCCTTTTTCTCTGTGTTTTTGTTCTACTCTGTTCTCCTCTGCTTCTCCTTTCTTCTTCTGCTTCTCACACTGCTCTTCCCTCTCACGGTGATTCTGCTATTTTTTGGCAGCGTTGATGGTGCTGGTGGTGGTGGAGAGGAAGCCGGTGATGCCTCAAGTGGTTATGATGGTGACAGTGGCTGGGAAGCCTAAGGACAACGGTTGTTTCCTTCTTCTTCTTCCCCGTGCAGAGGAGCAGGTGCTGCCTTTTCTTCAATGGTGCTCTCCTCGTTTGAAACTTCCCTCTCCTTTCAGTTTAAAAAATATAACTCTCTCCCCTCTGTTCGGTCTCTCCTCTCTCTCCTCCCTTCGGGTTCTGTTTTTTCTTCGGTTTCTTCTGTATTTATTTATAGGGGAAGAAAAGACGGGACCATTGTTAGTGCGGTGCAACGGCTGGTCGGCCAGTGTCTAAAGGTGGTGGGGACGAGGAGAGAGAGGCGGGAAGATTTGAAAAAAACAAAATGGTTTTCTTCTTCTGCTGCTCTGCTTCGGGGGGAAGAAGGAAGATGAACAGTGTTGTTCAAAACGACACCGTTCTGGTCTTCCTCTTTTTTTTTTTTATGAAACGGCGTCGTTTTGGATAAAACGCGCCGTTTCATTTAAATGGGCCAAACTTCAAATCAGTCCTCCAAATTCGGTCTCCGCCCCTCTTGTTGGCCGCCTTTTTCACTTTGGTCCTTGGCCTCTGATTTGTGCAATTGAGCCCTCAATTGATTAATAAACTTCCAATTTCTTCAATTAGACCCCTGAACCGAATAATTACAGCCCCTCCAATTACGCGCCTCTTCCAATTTGGTCCCTGGTTTCGGATTTTCTTAATTAAGTCCCTAATTGGCCATTAAACTTCAATATTTATGCAATTAAGCCCATGACTTGACCCAATAAATTCCTAAAAAATATATTTTGACCCCAGAACTTAAATTTCTTCTAATTAAAGCCCAAATTGACTTAAAAATCAATTTTCTTGCAATCAAATCTTCTATAAATTCAAATAAAAATCCAATTAAATCCATAAACATCCAAATTTGGGCTTTTCTCCTCAAAATTCAAATTTCCTTCTCAATAGTGCTTTCATTCTTCAAGAATATACTGTCAAAAATTCAATCCTTGTATTATTAAAATTCCTTGACCAAATTTCTGACTGTTTTCTGAGCGCTTCTGCCTCCTGTTATTTTTTCTAACCTTTTTTGGCTATTTATTTTATTTTTCATGGGGACCCAAAAATGGGTTACAACAGGGCAGGTCGCCTAGACAAATGAGACCACTCATGAAATCCTTCGCGTTCCTTCTTCATATTGGGCAAGTCGCTTGGAACAATTAGACCACTCGTGAAACCTTTTTCGCATTTTATTCTTCATCGGCCAAGTCGCCTGGAACAATTAGACCATTTAAAAAAAAACCAAAAAAAGCAAAACAAAAAAAAAAAATCAATAAAAAAAAAAGAAGGAAAAAGAGGAAGGGTTTTCATAATTATTCTTCTTTATAAAACTTACTATACAAAGTCAAAAGAAAATAAATTTTCTAATGCCTTTGCACCGTAAGCATTGTAAAGAGGGGACAACTGTTATAACCCAATTTTGACCCATTGGCTTTTTAATTTAATTTTATAGGGTTTAAAGTATAAAATTAAAATATCATAGATTTATTTCGATGAAAAGTGTGATTTGTCAACTTGCGTAAAAACTATGGACTATAATGTACTTTTGTCATTCTATCATTATCTTCAAGATAATCCTTGTCTTCAAGATAATGATAGTTGTCCGCTTTCAAATTTGATTCTTAATCAAATTCAAACTTCAAAAAAGAGGAGTTTGATTGAAACTTTGTTTCTCACACGTGAAGGGACTCTAACACTATAAATATAGATCTCAGCTGTTGCTACCCAATTTTTGACCCATGTTTTGATATATTTTCAAAAAATCCAAAAATAGAGAAAAACAATGAAAATCCAAAAAAATATGTTTTTTTATATATTCGTCTCATTTTAGAATTTTCAGCGTCGTCTAAAAAAAAATTTAATTTTTCAAAAACATTTTCAAACAGGTTCGACTTTTCACGAGTCATTTTTAAAATCATTGATTTTCCTCATTGAGTCGACGTTGATATTGCTCGTTTTCAAAAAAATACAAAAAAAGTAAGAAAAATCAAAATTTACAAAAAAGAAAGAAGTTGAGGGACCAAGTTGAAAAACCTAGCAATATTTTTCCTATAAATACTGGTTTCCTCAACACATTCAAGGGGGGGCAATTTTGTAAAGGGGGATAAACCACAAAAAAAACCCTAGACCTAAACTTAACTCTACCCAAAAAAACACAGCAGCCCCCCACCCTTTGTGTTTTTTTCACCTCGGCCAAACAGCCCCCCAAAAACAGCCCCCACCTTTTGATTTTTCTCTTCTCCCTCAACCAGCAACAGCCACGGCCTCACCCATCCCCAGCAGCAGTGTTTTCTCGTCTTCTCCTTCCCCAGCCAAAGTCAGAAAAACAAAGCTAGCCGGGCCCTCCCACCGGACTTTTGATATTTCCTTCCCCACAACAGCTGCCCGAAACCTCACAGCCTTCCACCATCTCACCGTTCCCCACAGAAGCCGGTCACCAGAACTCTCTCCCTCTCGGCCGCTCCTTCTCCCCCTCATCATCAGCACCACAAAGCCGTCCCCATCATCCCCATAGAAGCTGACCACTACATTGACACCCACCGATCTGTCCATTTCTCCGCCTCAGCACCGTGATCGGCTAGCCTAACAGACGACAGCAGCAAGACCCACGGATAATGGCAGCAGCCGCAGGTGCCATTTCTTCTTCGCCCTCCGATCGGACAGCCGCTCACATCTCCACCGCAGCTTCAGCTGGCACGGACGACAGCGCCATCGCCAAATCGCACCTCCAGTAACCCTTGTTCACAGAAGATCCAAAGCAAAGGGCTCTCCTTCACAGCAGAACCATCTCCGAAGGAGAAGAAAAATGGAACCAAAAGCAGATCTGCAAAAATGAAAAAGTAAAATAGACTGGCTTGTGTTTTTCTTCTTGTGCAGGTGACGGTGGGTGTCACCGCCAGTAGAAAAATGAAGAGGGGAGGAAGCCGCTCCATGCACCCCTGTTTTTTTAGGTTTTCCAGCGGCGGCGCATGAGCCCAGGCGCTGCCAGTGGCTGTGGCGCGTGGGAAGACGCGCCGCTACTGTTCAGGAGACCCAGAATGCTTCCCACAATTGTTTTCCTAAGTTTAGGGACAGTTTTTTGTAAATTTTAAATTATGTAATGTAATTTTTATTTAGTTTTGAGTTTTTATTATGTAAATGAGGATGTAAAAGAAAAAGAAAAGAAAGAGAAAGAGAAAGTGATAATAAAAAGAAAAAGAAAAAGAAATGTTTGTGTGTGTTTGTTTTTTTATTTATTTATGTTATTGAATTATATAAAAAAAAGGACAAAAAGAATTAATTGTTAATTTAAATATCGTTAAATATCTCAAGGACAAATAAAATCAAGTTGTATTTTCCATGAAAATGTAAGAACAAGTTTCTACATATATTTGAGGATTTAATAACTGATTTATTCAAGCCTTAGAATTTAATTAATATTTTAAATTTTCAAATAACATCAGAACACAAAACAAGTTACCTCAAGTAGGGTGCGTTAGGGGTGCTAATACCTTCCCTAACCACAACCAGTCCTTTACCCGTGATCTCTGACAAGACCAGTACATCAGGTTTCCTAGTAGCCCTCAATGAATTACTAGGTGGCTACTCCAACGAATGAATTCAAAGCAAACACAACATAAGAGAAAAATCGCCAGCCGATGCCGCGCGCGGGGTTTTTTGACGTGCGACAGAATGGCGACTCCACTGGGGACAATATTGTTTTCAACATTATTGGACTAAGCTTTGTATATTTGATGTGTTTATGTTTTTTCATTTTTTGTCTTATTTTATTTTTGTTTTATCCATGCATTGTATATAATTCTCTCATGCATCACAAGTTTTAATTTTTGAAAGCACACACAAGCTTTAGGTTAGGTGGGGGACTAGCAGCTTACCTTACGACTTGAGTCAAGGTTTAAGTTTGTGTAAACCCCAACTCTTTGTTGAGTGCTTAGACTGGTAATAGTTGGACACGTGCCAACCCATTACCTATTGGGCCCTTATATTGCCTTTACGAGGGCAATCACTAGGACAACAAGAGACCCCTTTTAGAGACCAAGTAGCAAACCTACCCTCTCTCACGTAAAATGAATAGAACTTGTCTTTAGGATGTATGTGTTATTGTTTTGCATCCGAGCAAATCCTTCTTGAAGCATCTTAAACTCAAGACTTGTGGGTGACACAATGGCCGTCACTCAGAAAATTTTCATTGTAGAGTTTGAGCAAAAATCACGATTCTTGTTCCATCATACAAGAGTTACGACCATATTGTCACCCCTCGAAGGGCGAGTTCGTCATATAGATTACATATTCATACATTTATCATGCATGAACCGGGTTGAAAAGTAGGTCCCCCACACAAGCTGTGCTGCACGTGATTGAAGAAAAATGATGGAGGTGAAGAAAGGTGTCAGATAGAGGCTCATTATCAGATTAAGGTTGAGAGCATCAAAGGTGAAGTAGCTAGACTCAGATATGCTCGAACAAGTGTTGAGCATCAAATGGAAAGAGAATGTCTGCATAGTCTTCTGTGGGAACACTGCTTGTTCACGTCCAATTGAAGTTGTACCTCTTCTTTTCAGTCATGAACAACAACAACAATGCCTTCAGTCATCAACTAATGACGACTCTGGTTCTTGTCCAGTTGCACTGTTAAGTGTTCATCGCCTCCACATCATCTAATGGAACCAAACGACTACTAGCCTCCTGTACATGGTGCATTAGTCTTCTTTGAAGTTACCCCAATTATGAGCTCAATTCCAGTTCAGCAGCACAAGATGTGGGTTTGAAAACCATGATTAGACATCAAACTTCAACGTAGCAGAGCTCTCTCGGGAGGAATCTGTTTGTGGATCCGCAAGTGGGAAATCCAAGAAGGAATATAGTAGTTTCAGATCATTTATGATTTTCCTCCAACAGTGTCAGTATTAAAACGCAAAAGTAGAGAGAAGAGACATGCCTAGACTAAAAAACATGAAGAAGACTGAAACTTCAACAGAGCAGAACTCCCTCTATTGGTGCTTGTTTGCTGCACCGTTCGAGAGGAATCAAAGAAGAAATAGAGGAGATTCATGTCCATCATTTTCTCCCATATAAGAGATAAGGCATGATTCCATGTGTCGGTAGCGGTGGTGTTGTGCGCTGCCAAGATTACCAAGCTGTTGGAAAGTTTTCTAACAATCCTCAACCAACCACAACAACATTGGAAGATTGAAATGATGTTGTGAGGATTTGCCGAAGATTTGAACAAGCTATGAAGAGAGGAAAGATTGAAGGATCTGCCATGGATTCCAGAACAATGATGAGAGGTGAATCAGGAGATGACTTTGACAGTGTGAAACCTTAATTATGTGGTCTAGCCAGGTCTCACGGTAGCATCAATTGCTCAAATATCTTTGCCAAGATTGACATTCCTCTACCACTTAAGTTTGTCGACCAACATCTGCCAGATTCCAGAATTTTGCTTGACTCCGACAAATCCCATGTAACCACTATTTTCGAGGTGGTTCAATATGGACAAGAGATGTGTTGTCATGGTGGGGGTCCTCGGCCATTTTAGTTGAACAGATGCAAGAGTTTCAAGAGTCGAGCTCAATTTGCGAAAGATGATGTCGTCAATCATTTTCAGAATGACAAGTGATCGGAATTGCTCGGCAAAACATATATATTGCCAGAGAAGCTGATCCAAGAAGGAGTTAAACTGTCAAGCATTTTTGTTATGGATTTTTGCCATTTTGTTTTGGGATCACATCTCATCCTTGAACGAAACATATCTTTTCTTTGTCTTCTTGTTGTTTTGAAATCAAGAGATACTTCTTTCAAAGGGTATTTTGACAAAATATTTTGATCAAACTCCAACATGCGATAAAGGTTAATCAATCCTGAAGATTAAAAGTGTTTTGATTACAGAAATGACTTGATGCTTGTTGAAATGACATGAGGTGACCAAACAAATTTTAATCTCACACAAAATTGAACCACACATCATTTAGCTAAGTTTTAGCAGTATGCATAATGACATGTAGTGGTTTCGGTAGCTATGGACTCGTGAATCATTGACTCTTACAAGTCCAAATCATTACACTGGATGAGGTCAAAATTTATCAGTTTTAACTGACCTTGCTTGAAATGAGAAAATGCCATCTTTGTTATCCTTTCACGTTTCTTGAAATATGATCCCTTGCAGTCCTATTTTGAGCCTAGTGAAATATTTTCTTTCAAAAATAAACCCTGACTAGGATCACACCCCACACTGGGGGCAAACGGGAGATATTTTGAAGACATTAATGTAATTAATGGATAAAGGGGAAGGCTTAGAACAAAAGTATGATTATTGAGAGAGTTAAAAGAAAACACATAGACTGGGGGCATATAAGAAAATTTTGAGGAAGGCTATGAGTTGAATTTGCCTTCACTTAAAGACAAGTTAAAAGGAAATGGAAAAGGAATGCCTATCAATTCTAAGAGAGGCAAGACAGTTTTCAATTGAGAAAAGACAATAAATGCCAAAAGTCAACACTAGAAAAATCGATGCTTCATATCTTTTGGTGTGTCTAGGATAAAGTCTCTAATGTCTTCAAAATTAGATTAGTTATTCATCAAAGAAAAAGTTGGATTTACGTTATGACCTATGTTAAGAGAATTCTGATATTTGAGATTAACAAGGTTATATGTCACTTTCTCTACAATGACGACAAGAGAAAGAGAATCGATGAATAATTAATGTTGATCCTAAGTCGTTGAAACCCTCAAACACCTTTTGAGCCTTTGAAATTCTTTTCTTTCATAGCCATGAACCATAGCCTGCATTACGTGCTTTTAAAAGCTCTTTTTAATCAAGCAAGCAATTTGAATCGATAAATGGCGCTCTTGAAACTGGAAGAGCTTTTCTATAAGGGTCAGGACTTCATGAATTAAGCTGCTAGTTATTATGCATGTTGATAAAATAAATGCTAAGAAAAGAAACAACCTTTCTTGATAAAGCCTGAGCATCTTGTTTTTGAAATTCATAAAAATGTCACCTCATCACAGACCATCAAAAGATATACCCAAAATCAGAGTTTAAAGTGGATAGAAAGAACCATGGGAAAAACCATTTTAATCTTACAACGGTTCATTTCTGTTTTCAAGATACAAGACAATCAAAGGATTGCATTGAATAGTGTGTTGGGTCTTTGACCAAAGAAGGTTGAATTTCAAAAGAAAAAAAATAATTTCAAAAAACAGACATCTCTCTGATTTCATTTCAACAATTAGACTTGAATAGACATGATCGTTGAAATGTGAGATTTGATTCCAGAACAAGAAAGATTTTCAAGCAAGAACATCAATTGAGTTTGCAAAATCCTTGACAAAAATGACATCAACATTTCTCGACACTTCTTGAAACGTTGACCACCTAGGGGCAATACAGTGGGCCCTTAGAAGAAAAACAAACAACATTCAAATCAGCTGGGGGCAAAGAAAGAATCAGATGATGAGTCGTCAAAGTTCATCAAAGTCATTCTTGGCAATCATAAAAGAATGAGCATGTTCAGATGGACTAGGGGCAATGTGGTTCAAAGACAATATGTGATTTAGTGAACTTTAGCAGCAATTGATGAGCAACGCTGCACTTGAAGGGCATTTTATTATCATCAGCTTGGGTTACCCTCTGAAACATGGCTATGACTCCTGAATGATGTTATCGGGTGAGTGCATTTGAATGAACATCGAACATATGCATACCACTAAGATTGACTATGGGACCATCTATTCTGAAGCTCAAATGCGCACTTCACCACATGAATATGGGTGATAACATGAACATCATTGATGATGCCAAAGCAGTTATTTTCACGATCTGATTTGACAAGCTAAGAGGAATCCATAGAGAAATACATCGCGCTTACAATGATGAGCTGTTTACTGCAAAGCATGAGATTCATGTCTGGATGACTTGGCAGTTCCATGAAGGCTGGTGACCATACATACTTGAATGGTGTTTCAACCGAAGGCAAGTTCATGACTGATTAACAATCTTGATGGGGTGTTGACATGATGCACACAACCAATGAGAGGACAATTCTCAGAAAAATTCAAGAGAGAAAATTCTTCATGATGAATCAAGCAGTACCACATTTGGGGGCAGGGTCAAGCTTGATGAACGATGCAAGCAGTAATTGTCGAAGATAGCCCGGGATGGGCATTGCATTTACAGCTGAGTGGATGGCTAGCACATGAATGAGCCAATGCATCGGAAGAACAAAGAAAGCTTTGGGATACAAACAAGGGCACCCTATGACGATGGAGCATCAAGGAGGGGGGACCTATATTTCAAAATCAGGTAAGGATGCATGCATATCATCTAACCTAAAAAAAAAAAACCATTTGCACATATTTTTGAATTGTTACAGGAAAATCCTTAATGAGGTCCAGCAAGATGGTGGAAAGAGAAAGAAGCATTGTGGTGATGATAATAAAGAATCGGTTTTGATCATGGAATAAAAGGACGATGGGATAAACCTTACCATTAGGAAAATCCCAAAGAAATGAAAAGATCAACCTTGCAATCGGAAAGCCTCGAGTTTTCAACCCTTGCAGTCAGGAAACACCGAGTTTTCAAACCCTATGATCGGGAATTATCAGGAAGCACCAAGTTTTCCAGCCCTTCTTCTGTCATCCCCTCAGGACTTCGCCAGGTAAGTCCTATTTTTCACACTTGTCATATCACATTTTTTCCATCTGGTAGGTCGCCCATCATAATAAGACTGTTTTTCACATTTTTTCCATCCGGGTAGGTCACCCATGACAATGAGACCGCACTTCATCATATTTTTTCCATTTTGGGTAGGTCACCCATTACAATGAGACCGCACTTCACATTCTTTCTATTTGGGTAGGTTGCCCATCACAATGAGACCACTTTTTCATATTCTTTCCATTGGGTAGGTCACCCATTACAATGAGACCACACTTCATATTTTTTCCATCTGGGTAGGTCACCCATGACAATGAGACCGCACTTCTTCATATTTTTTCCATCTTGGGTAGGTCACCCATTACAATGAGACCATTCTCCATCTTTTTTTTACCTGGGTAGGTCACCCATAAGAATGAGACCACTCTTTCCCCTTTCCACTTGGGTAGGTCACCCATCACAATGAGACCACCATTTTTTCTGGGTAGGTCACCCATTAGAATGAGACCATTCTCCATTTTTTTTTACCTGGGTAGGTCACCCATAAGAATAAGGCCATTCTTCCCCTTGGGTAGGTCACCCATAAGAATGTGACCACTCTTTCCCCTTTCCACTTGGGTAGGTCACCCATCACAATGAGGCCACCATTTTTTCTGGGTAGGTCACCCATTAGAATGAGACCATTCTCCATCTTTTTTTTACCTGGGTAGGTCACCCATAAGAATGAGGCCATTCTTCCCCCTAGGTAGGTCACCCATAAGAATGAGACCACTCTTCCCCCTTTCCACTTGGGTAGGTCACCCATCACAATAAGACCACCATTTTTTCTGGGTAGGTCACCCATAAGAATGAGGCCATTCTTCCCCCTGGGTAGGTCACCCATAAGAATGAGACCCCTCTTCCCCCTTTCCACTTGGGTAGGTCACCCATCACAATGAGACCACCATTTTTTTTCTGGGTAGGTCACCCATTAGAATGAGACCATTCTCCATCTTTTTTTTACCTGGGTAGGTCACCCATAAGAATGAGGCCATTCTTCCCCCTAGGTAGGTCACCCATAAGAATGAGACCACTCTTCCTCTTTTCCACTTGGGTAGGTCACCCATCACAATGAGACCGCCATTTTTTCTGGGTAGGTCACCCATCATAATGAGACCATTTTTTCACATTTTTTCCACCTGGGTTGGTCACCCATTACAATGGGACCACTTTTTACACATTCTTTTGTTCTAATTGAATGAGGTCGCCAGATGGGATCTCATGTAGCTTTGGTTAAAGGGAATCTCCATATAGGATTTCAGGTTTGTTGTAACCCATTTTTGGGTCCCCATGAAAAATAAAATAAATAGCCAAAGAAGGCTAGAAAAATGATAAGAGGCAGAAGCGCTCGGAAAATGGTCAGAAAATTGGTCAAGGAGTATAAAGATACAAAGATTGGATTTTTGACAATATATTCTTGAAGGATGAGAACCCTATTGAGAAGGAAATTTTGAATTTTGAGGAGAGAAGCCCAAATTTGGATGTTTATGGGTTTAATTGATTTTTTATTGGATTTATAGGGGATTTGATTGCAAGAAAGTTGATTTTTTAAGTCAATTTGGGCTTTAAATTGAAGAAATTTAAGTTCTGGGGCCAAATTATAATTTTTAGGATTTTATTAAGTCAAATTAGGGGCTTAATTGCATAAATATTGAAGTTTAAGGGCCAATTAGGGACTTAATTGTGAAAATCCGAAACCAGGGACCAATTTGGGGAAGGCGCAAAGATGGAGGGGGCTGTTTGAATTTGATCCAGGGGCTTAATTGAAGAAATTAGAAGTTTATTGATCAATTGAGGGCTAAATTGCATAAATCAGAGGCCAAGGATCAAAGTGGAAAACGCGGCCAACTATGGGGACGGACCGAAATTGGAAGGGACGAAATTGAATTGAACACAGATGATTAAGGATTGATTCAAGAAATGTTCTGGCGCCTTTATTTTAAAATGGAACGGCGCGTTTTATCCAAAACGACGCCGTTTCATGCAAAAAAAAAAAAAAAAAAAAAAAAGGAGACCGAACGGTGCCGTTTTGAACGGCACTGTTCACTTTCTTCTTCCCCCGAACATTACAGCGGGGAAGAAGGAAAAGTTTGCATTATTTATTTTTCTGCAGGTCCCTCTTGTCATCGACCGAGGCCCCACGCCGGTGGGCCACCGACAGAAGACACTGGCCGACCACCCGCCGCGCTGCCGAAGCCGAGGGAGGCCCGCCTGGACAGCCGCTCCCCGACAGCCGCTCCTCGACCCGCTCCTTGGCTCCACGGTGAAGCCACGCCCGCTGGTTCTATAAATGGAGAACCGAAAGAGAGAAGAAGGAGAGAGGAATACAGAAAAGAAAAAAAAAGAACCCAAAGAAAAAACAAAGAAAACCGAAGAGAGAGAGGAGGGGAGAACCCGAAGAGAGAGAGAGAAGAAACCGGAGAAGGAACGGACAGAGAAGAGAGGGAGGAGGAAACAAAACAAAAAAAAGCAATGAGACAGTGAGGGGACGACCGAGAGAGGAGACCATTGTACACAGAGAAGGATGAACAGCTGACAGAAGGAAACACCCGGGATCAAGAGGAGAAGAACCAGACATAAGCAAAAAGGAGGAAGACAGAAAAGAAAAAAAGAACCCAAAGAAAAAACAAAGAACCCGAAGGGAGGAGAGAGAGGAAAGACCGAACAGAGGGGAGAGAGTTATATTTTTTAAACTAGAAGGAGAGTGAAGTTTCAAACGAGGAGAGCACCATTGAAGAAAAGGCAGCACCTGCTCCTCTGCACGGGGAAGAAGAAGAAGGAAACAACCGTTGTCCTTAGGCTTCCCAGCCACTGTCACCGTCATAACCACTTGAGGCATCACCGGCTTCCTCTCCACCACCACCACCACCATCAACGCTGCCAAAAAATAGCAGAATCACCGTGAGAGGGAAGAGCAGTGTGAGAAGCAGAAGAAGAAAGGAGAAGCAGAGGAGAACAGAGTAGAACAAAAACACAGAGAAAAAGGAAGAAAGGCCAGCCACCATCCCAGCCATCCTCCGGTCAGCAACCGCCAGCAAAACCACCACCAGCACCACTGTCAGCTCCTCTACCCAAGCTCATCGTCGCAGGTAACTCTTCCCCTTTATCCCGTATTCGTCTTCTTGCATGCAGAACGTGCACTGTGCACGTTCTGCAAGTAAGAAATTAATTAGCTGGTTACTGTGCAGGGGCACAGTAACCAGCTAATTAATTCTTCGGTTACTATGCAGGTCTAATTAATTGTGCAGGTGCACAGTAACCACCTAATTAATTAACTGGTTACTGTGCAGGTGCACAGTAACCAGTCCATGTTCATTTCGGGTTGTAACATCAGCCCACACCATGTGTGGGCTGGGCTGAGTCCAGCCCTGTAGAAATTGGGCCCTAATTTATTTTGGGTTGATTTTTGGCCCAATTTCCTTTTAGGCCGAGTCTGGCCCGTTTGAAAAAATATCTTCAAAAAAATTTGTGATTTTTGTGTAATTTTATTACTGTATTTTGATCAATATCAGTTTGTATTGTAAAGATACAAATCCGGTATTAAAATACCCGGTTTTCGTCAAAACATCAAAGATTTTCAAAATAAAAAATGTTTTTGCTTTCAAAAAAAATTTCAAAAGGCCTTAAAAATAGTGTTGATTTTTCCTGCATATTTTTATTAGGGTGGATTAATATTGGTTTGTATTTTTATACCATAAGAATACCAATTCAGTGTTTAAAATACCCGTTTTCACAAAAAAAATGTTTACAAAAAAAAATTTTGTTTTCTTGCGTGTTGCATACGGCCAATACTCTAACATGTTTTGAATGTTCCCTTTTATATATAAAAAAAAATTTTGGAAGTTTTGAAAATGTGTTTTCGCATAGATTTCTTAAACACAAAAATCATTTTCTTGCATTTGTGGATTTTACAACCTGTTTGTAAAACTCCAAAGGGTATTGGCCAATATTCCAAAAACTATAAAAATCTTATTTTGGGAGGAGAAGTTGTGGTTATTGTTCACCGCTAATGTTTGGATGAAGAAATCCTTAAAAGGACGAACATCCAAAATATTATCGGGAGTAATAAATCAACGCACATGTTTGAAAGAAGTTTTGGTTGCGATCGAGAACATTTCAAAATTTTAATTTTAATTTTTTTTCTCCACGGTTTACGAGTCGTGAAAAGTAGTTTTTTTTTTAAATCGTGAAAATTTTCTTCATTCTTTTATTCTCTTATCCTTGCGATTTACGAGTTGACGGGATTAGAAAACACCAACACCATAGACTATAAAGCAAACCAAACACCAAGCAGCTTACCTTAGGTAGGGCGTATTAGGGGTGCTAGTACCTTCCCTTTACGCAACCAGTCCCTTGCCTTAGAATCTCTGAAAGACCAGTTAGGGTTCCTAGTGACCAAATACTAGGTGGCGACTCCAAAGAACCAAATCATCAGAACACAACGAAAATCGCCAACCGATGTCGTGCCTTTATTTATAATTTTTTTTGAGGGGGTGTGACAAGGTTGACCGAGTTACACATATTCTTTGGTTTTGGTTAAAGGAGATCGCCACATGGGATCTCAGGTTAATGAAAAAAAAAGAGAGAGAAAGAGAGAAAGACAAGAAAAAAAAGAAAAGAGTAAGGTTTTTAGATGAAGTGGATTTTGAGCAAGTTAAGCAGACAGAAATACAAGTTTTTTTATTACAAAGCTTACTATGCAAAACATTGAGGATTTTTGCTTCGTAAGCATTGTAAAGAGGGGGCATCTGTTGCTACCCAATTTTTGACCCATGTTTTGATATATTTTCAAAAAATCCAAAAATAGAGAAAAACAATGAAAATCCAAAAAAATATGTTTTTTTTATATATTTTCTTGTCATTTTAGCATTTTTCAACGTCGTCTAAAAAAGAATTTAATTTTTTAAAAAGATTTTCAAACACGTTTGACTTTTCATGCATCATTTTTAAAATCATTGATTTTCCTCATTGAGTCGACGTTGATATTGCTCGTTTTCAAAAAAATACAAAAAAAAATAAGAAAAATCAAAATTTACAAAAAAGAAAGAAGTTGAGGGACCAAGTTGCAAAACCTAGCAACATTTTGCCTATAAATACTGGTTTCCTCAACACATTCAAGGGGGGGCAATTTTGTAAAGGGGGAGAAACCACAAAAAAAACTCTAGACCTAAACTTAACTCTACCCAAAAAAACACAATAGCCCCCCACCCTTTGTTTTTTTTTTCACCCCGGCCAAACAACCCCCACCTTTTGATTTTTCTCTTCTCCCTCAACCAGCAACAGCCACGGCGTCACCCATCCCCAGCAGCAGTGTTTTCTCGTCTTCTCCCTTCCCCAGCCAAAGTCAGAAAAACAAAGCTAGTCGGGCCCCCCCACCGGACTTTTGATTTTTCCTTCCCACAACAGCTGCCCGAAACCTCACAGCCTTCCACCATCTCGCTATTCCCCATAGCAGCCGGTCACCAGAACTCTCTCCCTCTCGGCCGCTCCTTCTCCCCGTCATCATCAGCACCACAGAGTCGTCCCCATCATCCCCACAGCAGCTGACCACTACACCGACACCCACCGATCTGTCCATTTCTCCGCCTCAGCACCGTGACCGGCTAGCCTAACAGACGACAACAACAAGACCCACAGACAATGGCAGTAGCCGCAGGTGCCATATCTTCTTCGCCCTCCGATCGAACAGCCGCTCACATCTCCACCGCAGCTTCAGCTGCCACAGACGACAGCGCCACCGCCAGATTGCACCTCCAGTAACCCTTGTTCATAGAAGATCCAAAGCAAAGGGCTCTCCTTCACAGTAGAACCGTCTCCGAAGGAGAAGAAAAATGAAACAAAAAGCAGATCTGCAAAAATGAAAAAGTAAAATAGACTGGCTTGTGTTTTTCTTCTTGTGCAGGTGACGGTGGTGTCACCGCCGGTAGAAAAATGAAGAGGGGAGGAAGCCGCTCCATGCACCCCTGTTTTTTCAGGTTTTCCAGCGGCGGCGCGTGACCCACGTGCTACCAGTGGCGGTGGCGCGTGGGAAGACGCGCCGCTACTGTTCAGGAGACCCAGAATGCTTCCCTGAATTGTTTTCCTGAGTTTAGGGACTTTTTTTGTAAATTTTAAATTATGTAATGTAATTTTTATTTAGTTTTGAGTTTTTATTATGTAAATGAGGATGTAAAAGAAAAGGAAAAGAAAAGAAAGAGAAAGTGATAATAAAAAGAAAAAGAAATGTTTGTGTGTGTTTGTTTTTTTATTTATTTATGTTATTGAATTATATAAAAAAAAGGACAAAAAGAATTAATTGTTAATTTAAATATCTTTAAATATCTCAAGGACAAATAAAATCAAGTTGTATTTTCCACGAAAATGTAAGAACAAGTTTCTACATATATTCGGGGATTTAATAACTGATTTATTCAAGCCTTAGAATTTAATTAATATTTTAAATTTTCAAATAACATCAGAACACAAAGCAGCTTACCTCAGATAGGGTGCGTTAGGGGTGCTAATACCTTCCCTAACGAGAACTAGTCCCTTACCCGTGATCTCTGACAAGACCAGTACATCAGGTTTCCTAGTAGCCCTCAATGAATTACTAGGTGGCGACTCCAACGAACGAATTCAAAGCAAACGCAGCATAGGAGAAAAACCGCCAGCCGATGCCGCGCGCGGGGTTTTTTGACGTGCGACATCAGTGATGCAAAACAGAGGGAAGGAGAAGGCCATTGCCATAAATCCTTAAAAAAAAGACATTAAAAAAAAGGGGCGTAGTCGAATGCTAGACTAGCTATCGCTGCCCGCTCCCCTAGCTTTTTCCTCTCTTCTTCCCCGGCCTCTAGAAATGGTCTCAAGTCTTCCCAGCTTCCCCTAGCAGCCCCCAGTTAATATTCATTCCAGTAGCACCGTTGCAATGACATTTGGTCTTCTCAGCCGTGAACTGCAAAGAAAACAGGATTAAAGCCCCTGACAACAGTAACAAGCTTCCTCCTTCTGCACCAGCAACGACCGTACTAGTAAATCAGCGGTGCAACTTCTTCTTCTCCAACACCTCATCTTCCTTTATGCCATATTGTGAGCTGTCCAGCATGCGCTCCTACAACAACAACATGTTTTCAAAGCATGAACAGTAGCTTTGTCTTCAATCGTGGAAGTCTTTCAGTTTAAACCCAGCACCTGAAGTTTTTTTTCTCTTCTCCATTGAAGCAATTACAGTGGGTGCTCCTTAGCCACCATTCCTCCTTCTGCAGCAGCTCAGTCCAGCAATAGCATCGACTACTATCTTTCTTCACAGCATCATACGTAACCTAGTTGCAACATTCAACAACAGTCCATCGGCGCAGCTTCTCAGCAACAGTAGCGCAACTGACTAAGAGAGAGGAGGTAGAACATAAATGAAAGGGGAAGAGAGAATGGTGGGAACAAACACAGCAGGGTAGAGAACGAAAAGCAAATAAACCCAGAAAAACGAGCAGGAGGAGGACGAGTAGAAGAAGCAGGAGGAAGAGACAGAAACAGAACCGGGAGAAAAGAAAAGAACCAAGAAGAACAAACACAGAGAGAAAAATACAGAGAGAGAACAGGCGACCCAAGAAAGTGAAAGACAAGAAGAAGCAGAGGAGGGAGGAGAAACCGAGGGATCCAAAGCAAGCCACTGTTTTCGACTTCGCCTCCTGCATAGGTAAGCTCTTCATTTCCCTTTCCTTTGCAATTATAATTCACTAGTTAATGTTGCATGCTTGCGTGAACCTTTCATGCATGGCTGGGCTAGATCCAGTCCAAAAAAAAAAAAGAGTGGAATGAGTCTGGGTTTTAGACCCAGCCGGCCCAAATTGTGTTTGCTAAGGGTATGCTTGGTAAAACATGCCCTTATGCCTTGATCATAATTTTTATGTCTATTCTAATTTGATATTTGACCAAACGAACCTCTTTTCGATAACAAAAAATTCCAAAAATATTTGAGGGCCTTTGTTGATTTATTTGTGGGCCCCTCGCACTTTGTTTTATTTTTTTTTCTTTGTTTTTGTATTTTTTGTAGATGTGCTCAATCTGTTAACTATTACTATTAAATGCAAATATGTCGTGCAATTTTTTCTTACTTCCATCTAAAAAGGGCAAATAATAATAAAGGATAAACAAGAAAAAAATGACATAAAAAATTTCTTCAAATTCATTTTTTGCGAAAATATTTAATGATGCCAGAGTCAGGAATATTGTATTTTTTTGGATTTGTGCGATATTTACCAATGCCAGAGTTGGAAATATTTGTAGGAATTGTTCACTGATGTCAGAGTCAGGAACATGGAAGGAAGAATAATAAAAAAGGAAAAAGGAGAACAAATTCTTAGCAATTTTAAACAAAACAAGCAATTTAACCTGCTTTAGGTAAGACGCTTAAGGGGTGATAACATCTTTTCTTTTGCGTAGCAGTCCCGTATCATAGAATCTCTTTAACCAGATAGGGTTCCTAGTGACCATAATATTAGGAGGCAACTCTTTGAACAAGACCTTTTCTCCTAAAAGAGTAAGATGCCATATATCTATTTTTTTTTAATATAAATTATTTTAATCGGTCATTGTGATATCCGGATCTGTGACACTTTTCTTGAAATTTGTTTTGTTAGTCATAATTTTTAAACTATGTCAGGGTTCACCAAGGGCAAGGGACAAGTTAAGGGCAAGAGGGTTGACCTCAAAAACAAAATTAAAAAAGAATTAAAATAATAATGTTTTGATAAATTTTTTTTAATTTACAAGTTGAGTTTTTTTTATTATTATTATTATTTTCAATCAAAACCAATTTAGGCTCCAAATCAACGCATCAAGGGTATCTGAATTTTGAAACAATGGCTTTGGTCAACAGGTCAGAAGAATAAAGGCTACCTAACATCCAAGGCACTAGGTGCTGGGGATATCTGAACCGGAGGAGAGCCTCCACTCTTTTTAAAAATCTACGAACATAAGAATAGAGTACATAAATAATACTATTTTCAATTCAAAACTCTTAATTATTTGATTATATATGAATCCATCTTGACCTCATTTCTTGTCATCTTGGATAAACTGTTGAGAAACACCTCAATCTCTTAAGCTACAGAAAAAATCTGTGGTGATTTGTTTTTTTTGGGGGAGGGAGTAGCAGCAGCAGCAGCTAGGAAAAAGCTTGCAGCAGCAGTGCAAAACACGATTGAATTATTCGAGACAACGATGTGTCTTGAAAACAAAATCTTGTGACATAACAAAGGAAGCCACAACTAAAATAGATGATTGGCATATTCGAACCTTGTCCTAAACCATAGACAATTAAGCATGCACTGTTTAATGATTCCCTGCCAAGAAAAATATTAAAAAGAAACTGATTTGTGATCTTCAATTTTTGGGTCTAAGACTTGACTTTATGCTAACTGATTTATAATATTTTATTATGATTACGTAAGGTACACTGGTTTTCTTAGCTTCAGCTGGTTGAAGAAGGCCTTGTACGATTTTTCAAACAAGCGAGAAAAAGCCCGGTGCTTTCTCTTAGTAAAACCTAAAAACAATGAAGCAAGCAATATCCGAGTAAACTCAAACTCGAGAAGATATGTCGGAACGAAACCCTTTACCACCACCACCTCAAGAGTATAGGGGATCTATGCTATGCTAGCGTAACTACAAGCTTGAATATTCAATAATAATCACCAATACTTTGATTTAGTCAAGGGTAAACGATGGTGAAATAACCAATAAGACAAGGGATATTTATCATTGGTCAGTTCAAGGCGAATGCCGACAGATTTGAGGGCAACTCATTTGTCATACGTGACCAATACGTCCAAGGGTCTCTGTCTTACATAGGCAACATTAGCAGTCGTCTGTCGTGAGCTGTAATATTGTAGACCAGAAATCCCCCCCCCCCGGCGGGATATTTAGAATTGGTCTCGTAGGTTCAAGCTAATATAATAGCAATTACATAAGAAACATAAAAATTTTAATGACTAAAAAAAATGCAGTTACGAACTTTAAATTTATAATTTTATTATCTAAAAATTAGTATATAATGATTATTTTTTTAAGAGGTTTATAAAAAACATTTAAATAGGTTAATAAAACTCATAACTACTAGAAATTAAAAAACATCAAGAAAATTAAAACTGAATCCTAAAAAACTATAAAAAATCCTAGAAAAATAATAAAATTAAATTAAACAACAACTTTTGAGCCTAATTGTAAAGACCTAATAGTTTGATAAACGGCATAGTTATCTTATTATTAAGATAACATGAAAAAAATTTGAGTTCGATTTAACAATTAATTTTTTTATTATTTTAGTTTTAAAATATTAATTTAGTCTAACTATACCATATTTTATCTTAAATCTAGATATATTCCACCTGTTCATAAAAATATTTTATACATAATTTATATAATTTATCAAAATTATATAAGATCACATCAATTTATATATGTCATAAGTAGCTTATCAGCATGCCTAATCACTTTTGGATTATTAATAATTTAGAATTGAACTCATTGAATAATTTGTTTAACTTTTCACTGTTTATAAACCACCTTTTTATATGTAATTAACAGCCTGAGATATACTTCATAAAATAAAATAGGAACATGTTTTAATTGTTTAGGACTGCTAGGCCGATCATTGCATTATTCTTTAATCATCATTCAATGACAATCATGTGGTTACCATGTCAATCTATAAATTATTTTTGTTGATATAGAAGCACAAGTTCTTGCATTATACATGCATTATACATGATTTTTCAAACAAGCGAGAAAAAGCCCGTGCTTTTCTCTTAGTAAAAACCTAAAAAACAATGAAGCAAGCAATATCCGAGTAAACTCAAACTCGAGAAGATATGTCGGAACGAAACCCTTTACCACCAACACCTCAAGAGTTTAGGGGATCTATGCTATGCTAGCGTAACTACAAGCTTGAATATTCAATAACTAACCACAAATACTTTGATTTAGTCAAGGGTAAACGATGGTGAAATAACCAATAAGACAAGGGATATTTATCATTGGTCAGTTCAAGGCGAATTCCGACAGATTTGAGGGCAACTAATTTGTCATATGTGACCAATAGGTCCAAGGGTCTCTGTCTTACACAGGCTGTTAATGTGCTGCGACATTGACTCTATATGTCTTACATAGGCAACATTAACATGCGCTGCGACATTGACTCTCTCTCTCTCTCTCTCTATATATATATATATATATATATATATATATATATATATATAGGGTGTAAAGTGTAAATGCAAATCTCTTGTCATTCTCCTCTTTCCAAGTTTCTTGGACTAATTAACTCTTAATTCTAGACAAAACTCTCTTTCTGATAGTGTTTACGTAAGCCATTCACGCTCGAACCACTTTATATTATATATTATTTTTAGATTGAGATAATTATTTGATATTTACTAACTTAAATTCTTAGATTGAAATGATTTATTTTACATGGAATTTCTTCTCAACCTTTCATTGTATTGAACCCCAAAATGACAACGTACGTGGGAAGCTTATCGCAATCAAACACCTTAAGACCAAGAAGGACACGTTTTATCCAATTCAGCTTAGCCTTCATTGTTAACTCTCTGCTAGCAACGATAAGGTCGGTCCAAACACACACAAAAGTCTTAGGAACTTTAAATTTATAATTTTATTATCTAAAAAGTGGTATATAATGATTATTTTTTTTAAGAGGTTTATAAAAACATTTAAATAGGTTAATAAAACTCATAACTACTAGAAACAACTTAAAATTAAAAAAACATCAAGAAAATTAAAAACTAAATCCTAAAAAACCATAAAAATCCTAGAAAAATAATAAAATTATATTAAACAACAACTTTTCGAGCCTAGTTGTAAAGACCTAATAGTTTGATAAACGGCATAGTTATCTTATTATTAAGATAACAAAAAAAAAAATTTGAGTTCAATTTAACAATTAATTTCTTATTATTTTAGTTTTAAAATATTAATTTAGTCTGACTATATCAGATTTTATCTTAAATCTAGATATATTCCACCTGTTCATAAAAAATACTTTATACATAATTTATATAATTTATCAAAATTATATAAGATCACATCAATTTGTATATGTCATAAGTAGCTTATCAGCATGCCTAAGCACTTTTGGATTATTAATAATTTAGAATTGAACTCATTGAATAATTTGTTTAACTTTTCACTGCCTTATAAACCACCTTTTTATATGTAATTAACAGCCTGAGATATACTTCATAAAATAAAATATGAACATGTTTTAATTGTTTAGGACTTTGGTTAACATGTTAGTTGGATTCTTGCTTCCACAGATCTTTTCTAGCATTATTTGCTCATCGTCTAGCAATTGTCGGATGAAGTGATATTTGATATGATTATGCTTAGTCCTGGAGTGAAATGCTGGATTCTTAGCAAGGAAGATTGCACTCTGAATGTCGCTATACAAAGTACTCTTTCCATTTATCTTGCCCAATTCTTTTAGGAAACTTCCCAACCATACGATCTCTTTTGTAGATTCTGAGACTGCAACATATTCAACTTCTATTGTTGAAAGAGTGACGATCTTTTGCAAGGTAGAACTCTAGGAAACAACAGTGCCTCCTAGAGTGTACATATCCTGTAGTACGTTTTCTGCTAACAACATCTCCTGCTAGATCAACATCTACAAAACCTTCAAGTGTCAAACCACTAGCTGTGAAACTGAGACAAGTTTCTGAGGAACCTTTTAAGTACCTCATGATCCATTTTACCGCCTCCCAATGCTGCTTTCCAGGATTGCTCATATATCGGTTTACAACTCCCACTGCATGGGCAATGTCTGGTCTGGAATAGACCATAGCATACATCAAAGAGCCGATAATTGAGGCGTATGGAATCTTATCCATGTGTTCACATTCTAGGTTAGTTTTTGGAGACTGGTCTTTGCTAAGCTTGAAATGATTCCCTAGAGGTGTACTTACTGGTTTAGCATTATCCATACTAAACCTGCTGAGAACCTTCTTGACATACTCTGTTTGTGAAAGCTTTAGTATGCCTTTGTCTTTATCTCTGATGATTCTCATGCCAAGTATTTGTTTAGCAGCTCCCAAATCCTTCATTTCAAACTGTTTTGATAATTATTGTTTCAGCTTGTCAATCTCCTCAATGTTGGATCCTGCAATTAACATATCATCCACATATAATAGTAGAATGATGCAGGAGTTGTCAAAATATTTGACATAACAACAATGATTAGCTTGGCATCTTGTGTACCCCGAACTGCACATAAAGTTGTCAAACTTCTTGTACCACTATCTTGGAGCTTGCTTTAAACCGTATAGGCTTTTCTTTAGCTTGCAGACTTAGTTCTCCTTTCCTTGTATTGCGAACCTCTCTGGCTGTTACATGTAAATGTCTTCCTCCAAGTCACCATGAAGAAATGCTATTTTTACATCTAATTGTTCAAGATGTAAATTTTCTGCAGATCAACTCTGATTGTTGTGAGCTTCACAACTGGAGAAAATATCTTATAGTAGTCAATTCCTTTCTTTTGTTGAAACCCTTTTACAAAAAGTCTTGCCTTGAACCATTTGCTTCGGTCATGCTCATTCTTTACTCTATAAACCCACTTATTTTGCAAGGCCTTATTTCTTTCAGGTAGTGTAGTTAGCTCCCAAGTCTTGTTCTTCAACAACGAATCCATCTCATCCTTCATGGCTAACTCCCACTTGCTTGAGTTTCCATCTTGTAAGGATTATTCATAAGTTAGCGGTTCACCACCATATGTCATCAAAATATAATTCAATAGAAGTGTGAACCGTTGTGGGGGCTTTACAGTCCTCGAAGACCTGCGAAGATTAACAGATGGTTCACTTGGCTCCGCATCTTCCTATGTAGTAGTTGGTACAGATGTGGTTGAATCTTCTTGTAAAGACTCTTGATTTTTGTTCTTGCTTAGGGCCGGTAACATCAGGAAGCCCTTCTAATCTTATGAATTCAGATCTTTGTGGACTTGTATCTGAATCAGCTATATCTGTCTCTACAATTGATCTGTCTTTGTATAAAACTTTCTCATTGAAGATCATGTTCCTGCTTCTAATAATCTTTCTATTATGATCATCCCAGAACCGAAACCCAAATTCTTCATCTCCATAGCCAATGAAGAAACATTTCTTGAATTTGGCATCTAGCTTATTGTGAGCATTAGAATCTATGTGAACATAGGAAACACACCCAAAGACCTTGAGATGAGATAGTTGTACCTCTTTTCCTCTCCATACTTCCTCGGGCAATCTGAATTCCAAAGGAACTAATGGACCACGGTTAATTAAGTAAACTACAGTATGAACTGTGTCAACCCAAAATGTTTGAGGTAACCTAGAATGCAACCTCATGCTTCTAGCTCATTCATTGATGGTCATGTTCATCCGTTCAGCAACACCATTCTGTTGTGGTGTGCTTGGAATAATCTTTTCCATTCTGATACCATTGACAACGCAATACTCTTTGAAACCTCCATCAATGTATTCTCCTCCATTATCAGATCTTAAGCATTTCAACTTTAGACCTGATTTAGTCTCAACCATAGCCTTCCATTTCTTGAATATTTCAAACACATCAGATTTATTTTTCAGAAAGTAGACCCATACCTTCCTGCTAAAATCATCAATGAAAGTCACATAATACCGAGAACCTCCAAGAGATGCTACTGGAGACGGTCCCCATAAATCTGTGTGTACCGATTCTAGCTTTCTTGGTCTTAAGGTCCTGCCAACCTTTAAGAAACTGAGCTTCTTATATTTTCCAAGAACACAGCTTTCACAAATGTCTAGATTGACGTTTTTTAACTCTGGCAGCTTTCCCTTTGACTAAAGTATCTTCATCCCTTTTTGACTCTTATGGCCAAGTCTATAGTGCCATAGTTGTGCTTGATTTTCTACTTCAGTAGAGGCAATGATGTCTACAAATCTTTTGGTCATATACAAGGTGCTGGTTTTCTTTCCACGAGCCAAAACCATTGCTCCCTTTGATACTTTCCACATACCTCTAAAATAAAGGATTGAATGACCACTATCGTCAAGCTGTCCGATGGAGATCAGCTTCTTCTTCAATCCAGGAACATGCCTTACATTTTGCAAGTTTCATATAGATCCATTCATTGTCTTGATTTGCATATCTCTTATACCCACAATATCCATTGGTTGTCCATCGGCCAGATAGATTACACCGTGATCTCCAGCAACATAATTTTGCATCATTTCATGGTGTGGTGTACAGTGGAATGAAGCACCAGAATCAAGAATCCAATCATCAATTGGACTTTGTACAGCAAGAATCAAAGCATCTTGTACCTCATCTGTGGTAGCGTTTGCAGAGTCAGCGTCAGGTTTTTTTCGGTTTTGTGTAATTTCTCATGAAATGACCAGGTTTGCCACAATTCCAACATTCAACCTGCTTTCTGGGTCCAAACTTGCTTTTACTTCTATATCTTGATTTTGATCTACCTCTCGATAAGCCACTATCATGTCTCTTCCCTCGAGTGTTGATGTTGTGAGCTGATCCTGAACTTGAACTTTCACCTAAGTCTTTCCTTCGCACTTCTTTAGCCAAAATCAAGTCTCAAATATCATTATATTTTAGTTTGGATTTTCCAGCTGAGTTGCTCACGGCTATCCTCATACCTTCCCAACTACTTGGAAGTGAAGCTAGCAAGATGAGTGCACGAATCTCATCATCAAACTCAATCTCAATAGATGATAATTGATTTGTGATGGCATTAAAGTTGTTGAGGTGTTGTGTAACAGAGGTGTTTTGGATCATCTTCAAGTTGAACAACTTTTTCATCAAGTGCACTTTATTATTTGTTGATGGCTTCTCATATATCCCAGACAAGGATTCCATTAACATTGCAGTGGATCTTTCTTTCGTAACATTATGAGCAACTCTTCTTGATAAGGATAGTCGGATAATGCCCAGAACTTGTCTCTCAAGAAGTAGCCAATCTTCTTCTTGCATATATTTCTGGTTTGCTCCCCAACAAGGGAAGATGAAGTTTCTTCCCATAAAGATAGTCCTCGATATGCATTTTCCAGTATCCAAAATCTATTCACTCAAATTTTTCAATTCCAACAGCCTTTATTTGATCTGCCATTTTTAAAATTTTTTTTATTCAAATTTGTTGAATCTGACCTTATGGATGTGTTCGAAATGGCCAAAAATGGTGGAAACAACACTGAGATCACCCAAATCGGACTTCGGATGGCTCAGATTTTATCAATCAAACTTTTGGGTTAATAGAAGGTGCAGATGAAGCCGCGTGTCAGCTGGAATAGTGCCTGCGGCGCACCAGATCAAAACTCAATCTGATGACATGGCATCCACATAAGCAAACCAGACCCACCTTTGATGACATGGCAACAATGCACAGAATTATCGCTGACGTGGCATGTACTGACGTGGTTTGCTAACTGGACGAATGACATGGTGGGTCAACTCGGTTCAGTTGCAGGAATTTGGGCGAAGAAGGAGCATGTGGTGTGTGTGGCGCGTTGGTGTGCGTGCTCAGTCCTGACGTTGGTGAGTGTTGAAGCATGCGGGCATGCAGCACATCAGTTCTTCGCCGGGTTTTCACCAGTGGATTCGTCTTGTCTTCCCCTACATGATGGTATATTCAAAAACACGTTTTAAGAACTATGATTTCTGGGTTTGGATCAAACACCCTTTTTTTTTCAAGAACAAACTCTGATACCAGTTGTTGGGTTATTCCAGAAACCAAACACACATAAATTTATGTGGTTCGGCAACTTACCTACTCCACAGAGCTACTGGTTTGTATTAATTACTCAAAGAAACAATACAAAGAATGGAGGAGGAGAAAACTCTTCTCAACTCAACTCTACTCACTCAAGCTCTCTTTCTCTTCTCTGTTCTCTCTGTGTTTTTCTTTGTACTCACACACTAACTACAGCTCTTCACTGAGCATATATATATATAAAGCTAGGAGTAAGGGCATAAATCATGCCATGATTTATGCCCGCTATTGCCTCCA
The DNA here is from genome assembly GCF_005239225.2 of Populus alba. Classification (NCBI taxonomy): domain Eukaryota; kingdom Viridiplantae; phylum Streptophyta; class Magnoliopsida; order Malpighiales; family Salicaceae; genus Populus; species Populus alba. The sequence continues at coordinate 23,966,532 of NC_133289.1, forward strand.
CTTTGTGCTAAGTGGAGATTAGGTATTCCCACTAAGCATATAGTGGAGGTGGGGCATTGCTTGTCTCCATATTGCTAACAAATGCAAATCTGTTGTCATTCTCCTCTTCCAAGTTTCTTGGACTAATTAACTCTTAATTCTTAAATAATTTTAATATTTAACCAAAATACCCACTCCCCATTTGTGTTTGGCACATCTTTTTTTATTCTTACAAAGGGAGACCTGATTTCTAAAAAGGGGAATTGGGGAAAGGAGTAATATGCTACTTGTTCTTAATTAAAATATAGTATTTAGTTTCAATAGCGTAACCACATGGTAAGTGTTTGTTTTTGTGCTGAGACATTCTTTTCAAAGCATTTTCTTAAATTGTTTTTTTTTATGAAATTTTTTAGATAATTTTAAACATTTAGATATTAAAAATATCATTTTAATATATTTTTAATTGAAAAACATCATACATTACAATACTAAAAAACACACTTAGTTTTACTTTTATCAAGTTCATATACACATCTTATTATAAGATGATTATGCACACTTTGTGACTTGTTTTTATTGATAAAAGATATTTTAAATTAGTTTATATATTAATTGAAATTTAAATCTTTGTTTTTTTGGACAATATTAAAAAATACATCTCACATTTACTTGATATATTCAAAAGAATTTAGCTAATTCCCTTTAATGTTAGCCCCGATATTTTAATTCAGAAAATCAATATTAAATGGAACAAATTTTCTTAACCATCAAATTAACTCCTTAGATTACTTTTGTCATGCTATGTAAAGCTATAACCACACCATAGAAAGCATGTCAATTGCTTTTTTATTTGACAATAAGAGATATTATTAGCATCTTTTATAATAATAATCTTAATCAGGGGTGGAGATAGGATGCAAGTAGGGGCTCGAGCCTCTACAAAAAAATTTAAACCTTTTTAGGATTATACACATATTTTATATGTGCATCTTCTATTAAAACGAATATAAAAAAATTAAGTTGATATTTCCCAAGAAAATTGTTACACGCACCTTCTATATTCAAAGAACTCAATAAATTCTTCTTCAATGTATATGTAAAATCCGCTATCGTAAAATTGTAGCCCTGCAGGACCCACGTCTCCAATTTATTAATATGATTTGATTCAAACAATCAAATCATGCAATTTCCTAGTAATTACAATCACTAATCTTCTCCTCGAGAACTGGTCCAAACTCTTCTTCTTCGAGGCTTTAGTTTCACCTTATAAATAAGACCTCCTTCCTTCCAAGCTTAAACCAAGAAAACTAGCTAGAATCAGCTCAATCATGAAAAAATACTCTTTAAATCGTGTTCTATCTTTCTTTTTCTTCCTTTCTTTGATGATTTTGTTCTTAGAAATGGGGGTGGCCCAGAACACAACATCTACAATCCCAGTGAATGTAGGAGTGGTTCTTGACTTTGCTTCTTTGGGTGCCAAAATTGCATTGAGCTGCATCAACATGGCCCTTTCAGACTTCTATGCCTCTCATGGTGACTACAAAACTAGACTAGTCCTCAACACCAGGGATTCAAAGGAAGATGTTATTGGTGCAGCTGCTGCAGGTTCCCTCTCTGCCGGTCCCTTCTCTTAATTATCATCTCTCTTCTCCAATTATGAATCATTGCTCACCATTTTTTACTGCCAATTATTAACCTCCTCATGCAACTTTTTAACAGTAGAGATTTTCACATTCTGTATTAATTATCTGAGGTTCTCGACCTGCAAATCTCTAGTTTGTTCATAGAAATGCAGGTCCATTGACATGATATGAGAGTATATATACCGTTGCATGCTTGTTATATCTTCTTTTCAAGCTAAGGGAAAATATTCTCAGAAAAACCTGCACACATATCTAGACAAACTCTCTTTCTGATCGAAAGTGTTTTACGTAAGCCATTCACGTTTGAACCGGTTCATATAACTACACTATAAGAACTCATTTTAATAATCTTAAACTCTAAGATTAAGATGATTATTGACATTTAATTAGGAACTTCTTCCCTCAACCTTTCAATTGCTATGAACCCTAAATGACAACGTACGTGCGGAAGCCTTATCACAATCAACACCTTAAAGACCAAGAAGGACACGTTTTATCTAAGCCTTACTTTTGATAATGAAAGACTTGCCCGGTTTAACCTTTCTGCTAGCAACGATAAGGTGGGTCAAAACACACAAATAGTCTTCATAAATTGTGCTATCTTACTTTCCAAATTTGCCCCCCCCCGGCAAGGATAATTTAGAATATGGTCTCGTAGGTGGAAGCTAAAATAAATAGCAATTACATTAAGAAACATATAAAAATTATTAATGACTGAAAAAAAAAGCAGTTTACGAACTTTAAATTTATAATTTTATTATATTTAAAAATTAGTATATAATTGATTATTTTTTTCAAGAGGTTTATTAAAAACATATTAAAGTAGATTAAATAAAACTTAAAATATCCTGCAAGTCTTTCATAATCTACTATAAACAACTTAAAATAAAAAACATCAAGGAAATTAAAAATGAAATCCTAAAAAACCATTTAAAAAATCCTAGGAACAATACACAAAATTTAACTTAAAACAGCAACTTCCAAATCTAATTTTAAAGGATATTATACGTTTGATAAATAACACAGTTATCTTGTTATTAATATAACATGAAAAATCTAACAGTCTAAATATCTTATTATTTTAGTTTTAAATATTAATTAATCTATAATTTGACAAATTTATCTCTTCAAAATTTAGAGTATATCCTACCACTTGATGTAAAATAATTTATAAATTCATATAATTTATCATAAATATATATAAGATCACATCAATTTGTGCATGTCATAAGCAGCTTATCAGCATGCCTAATCACTTTTGGATTATTAATAATTTAGAATTGAACTCATTGAATAATTTGTTTAACTTTTCATTGCCTTATCAGTCACCTTTTTATATGTAATTAATAGCCTGAGATGTCCTTCTTAAAATAAAATATGAACATGATAAATTTGCACTGCCTATTTTAATTGTTTGGACTGCTACGCCGGATCATTGGTTACCAATGGTGTCCGAGCCATGTAGAAGCAAAAGAGGGCAATTATCCCTTTAATTATTTTTTAAAATATATTGACCGGTACTGACCTGTCAAGGATAAACGAAAGACAAAAAATATGAAATATTTTTATTGCATATATTTGAATGCAATTTCTTTGGAATTAGAAAAATCTAAATATGAAGTACATTAGAATATTATATAATAATATGATGAGGGGTTGATACATAGTTATTATTGTTGACTTATGTCTTAATATAATAAATAATATATATAATATATATGCAACACCCCAGCTCATTTCTCTTTTCTCCAAACTTTTTTTTTTTCTTTTTTTTTTTCTGCTAGCTATTCAAGAGCTTTTTTACTCTTTTTTTAGTTGCTCTCTTCCTTATACAATTTTTTTTTTTTCAAGTCCAGTTAGGCAACTTTAGGTAACAAATTTTCATTTTTGTATTTGTTTTATTATTTAATTTTAGTTTTATTTTTATAATTAGTTATTGAAAAATGTTAGGGTTTTATAAATAATTTAGAGGTTTTGATATATATAAAATTTTGAATCAATTAAAAGATAAATGGTAGTGGATTAAACTGCAAGATTTTGAACAATAGGTATTTATTTGACTGTTTATTTTGAATTAATTAAAGGTTATATCATTTCTAATTGAATTGGTTATGATATGAAACTAAACTTTTTCACGAGATGAACAAGCAAACATTCAAATTGTTGTTCAACAAGTAAAGATTTTTTTGATATTTACATAATTAAAATTGTTTTAGCTGAGATTGGTCCTTTTTATGATGTTAATTTCCTTTTTATGACTAAATAATTCATATTTTATTTGTTTTTTTTTCTCTTTTTTGTTTTCATCAGACAATTTGTGTTTTCCTGGAGAAGAATTAACACGTTGCGTACAAGCCTGATTTTAATCAGTGCATGTTGGTTTTTTCTTAAAAAAGAAAAGAAAAAAACAAATTTTTTTGTTTTTAAAAATGACTTGTCATTGATAAATTTAAACTATTAATCCTGATTCATATCCATGCAATATATATAAGCATGCTACATAGTAAATGAGGTGTGAAATGGATTTTTGATGAAATTAATGTGTATTTTACTATGAATTTTATTATGAAAAATTTACAATTATTATGTAACTCAACTGAATTTTATATTATTATGAAAACCCAAAAAGAACAATTATAATGTAAGTTTTCTTATTTTAAAAGTATTTTTAAATTAATTTTGCTTTATATGAGTTAGTATATTTTATTTCGAATTGGATGTCTAATGCATGTCTAACATAATATATATTCATTAATAATTTACCCCCTCATTTATAAAACCTTGGCCACTGTTACCATGTCAATCTATAAAATTATTTTTGTTGATATAGAAGCACTAGTTCTTGCATTATACATGCATGTACACTCACCAGTTAATAAGCCAGTTTTCCCTATCAAGCTAAAACAAAAAGTTCATGCTCTGCTTAAAAAGTCTTGGATTGATAGTGAAAGAAAACATATAGCTCGATCAGCATGGATTGCTAGACAAATGCATGTTAATTTTCTGCTGTCATGTCTTTTCTTGATTTATAAGATAGTGTTTAATTACTGTCTCGTAACATAACAGAAAAGAAAAGGAAGTAAAGAAACAAATAACATGTTTCTTTGTTTTTCTTGTTTTAAAATGATAGAAATTCACTATAAAACTGTCAAGAGACATGTTTATTTTATGAATAAGTCGTACTAGAACACTAACCAAATCCAACATAGGTGTAGAGCAAAAAGAGAAGAGCTCACAGATCATAAAAAATCGTGGACTGCAGAATGATCATCCTATAAGAAACTGTGATCCTTTGCTTGATCGTTCTCTGCCAGCAGAAGTCTTTAATTTTTCTAATCTCCTTTCGTATAATGCAGCCTGGACTTGATAAAAAATGTGGGAAGTGCAAGCAATCTTTAGGGCCAAATACATCAATGCAAGCCAATTTTGTTATTGACCTTGGAGAAAAGCTCGGGTGCCAATTATATCTTTTTCTGCAAACAAGTCCTTCTCTTACTTCCATCAGGAGTTCATATTTCTTGCGAGCAACACAAAACGATTCAGCTCAAGTGAATGCCATAAGTGCTATAGTTCAAGCCTTCGGATGGAGAGAAGCGGTGCCCATCTACATTGACAACGAATATGGAGAGGGAATCATACCTTATTTAATTGATGCTCTGCAAGACGTTGATGCTCGAGTGCCCTACCGGAGTGTCATTTCCTCCATCGGCCACTTGATGATCAAAATTGTTGAGGAGCTTTATAAGTTGATGACAATGCAGACTAGAGTTTTCATTGTGCATATATGTATCCCCTCTCTAGGCACTCGGCTTTTCACCAAAGCAAAAGAAGATTGGAATGATGAGTGAAGCTATGTTTGGATTCATGACTGAATGGTCTGAGTGTTGATTTCTTGAGTTCACCAAAATCATTCTGTCACCGATATATCCAAGAGTATTGGGTATAAAACCTTATGTTCCAAGAACAAAAGATCTTGAATATTTTCGAGCTCGGTGGAAGAGGAAATTCCTACGAGATAATCCAAATAAAATTGATGCTGAGTTGAACATTTATGGACAACTGGCCTATGATGCGACTAAAGCATTGGCCTTGGCAGTTGAGAAAGCGGGCACTACAAATTTTGGCTTCCGAAAGGCAAATGTTTCTAGCAATTCATCAACAGATCTTGCAACTCTTGGCATCTCTTTAAATGGTCCAAACATTCTTCGAGCTTTATCGACCACTAGTTTCAAAGGCCTTACAGGAGATTACCTTTTTGTTGATGGGCAGTTGCAATCACCAGCTTTTCAGATAGTTAATGTGAACGGAAATGGAGGAAGACGGATTGGATTTTGGACGCCAACAGAAGGACTTGTGAAAACACTGAATCCGAGAATAAATAAACGTATGAGTTCAACTTCTACTTCCAGAGTTTCAACTGTAATTTTTCCTGGGGAAACAACTGTGGTTCCCAAGGGTTGGGAGATTCCCACAAACGAGAAGAAGTTGAAAATAAGAGTGCCTGTGAAGTCTGGCTTCAGTGAGTTAGTAGCAGAACAAAAGATCCTGGTCCAACACGACACAAATTCACCGGATTCTGCATAGATGTTTTTGATGCTGTAGTCAGAGCATTGCCTTATGCTTTGCCATATGAGTACATCCCCTTTGCCAACTCTGACGGCGAACCTGCTGGAACTTATAACGATCTGGCCTATCAAGTGTACTTGAAGGTAAGACTTGCTCTCTCCCTCTCTGTTCTTGTAACTATATCACATTGAATATCATTCACATTGATTTATTTTTTGTTTATTGCCAACAGAATTATGATGCCGCGGTTGGAGACATAACTATTGTCTACAACAGGTCCTTGTACATCGACTATACCTTGCCTTTCACAGAAAGTGGTGTCTCCATGATTGTTCCGATTGCAGACAACAACAGCAAAAATGCATGGGCCTTCATGAAACCTCTGACATGGGACCTTTGGGTGAGCAGTTTTTGTTCTTTGTTTTCATTGGATTTGTGGTCTGGGTCTTGATGCACAGAATAAAATGATGATTTTCGAGGGTCAGCTTCGGATCAAGCTGGCACTAGTTTCTGGTTTTCCTTCTCAACTATGGTTTTTACACAACGTAATCACCCTTCCCTTGTGAACTTTCCTTCTACTGTTGTACTAGCACTCCATATATATAAACACCAAACTGACTTTATGTTTATATTTACAGGGCGAGAGTGGTTAGCAACTTGTCTAGGGCGGTGATACTCATCTGGTGTTTTGTTGTGTTGATCCTCACGCAGAGTTACACCAGCCGTTTAGCAAGCTACTTAACCGTCAAGCAGCTGCAGCCAACAGTTACTGATGTGCGTGAGCTCATTAAGAAAGGGGAGTATGTGGGCTACCAGAAGGGTTCTTTTGTTCTTGGACTCTTGTTAGACTTGGGGTTCGACAGGTCCAAGCTCATGGTGTATAGTTCTGCAGAAGAATGCCACCATCTGTTTTTCTCCAAAGGAAGTGGAAATGGTGGTATTGCTGCTGCTTTCGAAACGAACTGGCATATATAAAAGCTCATTCTGTCAAGATATTGCTCCAAAATATCCATGATTGATCCTAAATTTAAAACCGGCGGTTTTGGCTTTGTAAGCTCACTTTCCTATCTTGTTATTTCCATTCACTCTGGCTAATAAGTGCATAGTTTCTCATGTATCCTTTCTTTTTTTAACTTCAGGTCTTCCCTAAAGGTTCTCCTCTAGTGCCTCATATATCGAGGGCAATTTTAAATGTGACCGAGGGAGATAAAATGAAGCGAATTGAGGATGCATGGTTTGGAAAAAACAGCACTTGTCCAGAATCCGGCTCCTCAATTTCATCTAATAGCCTTAGTCTAAAGAGTTTCTGGGGGTTATTTTTAATTGCAGGACTAGCTGCATTGTTAGCTCTCATTATCTTCGTAGTCATGTTTGTTTACCGAGAAAGAAACGTCTTGAGGTCGTCTGATTCCACAGCTTCAATATGGAGCAGAATTGAAAACTTCTTTAGAATTTTCCATTCAAGGGACTCGAAATCCAGTACTTTCAGACAAAAGTGATAGAAATGGCATCAGTCTGGCCTACTAATGTGCGCGCCAAGCCCATCAGCTTATTTCAAGTTGACAAGGAATATCCTGCCAATCGATCTTCTGCAAGCTATGATTCTAGTCCCAATAGGGAAGCACCTCAAGAGGTAGTTAGAGACCATGAAAATAATTGACTTGTAGGTTATCATTTAACACTTCTGACACCAGTAGTCATTAGCATTGTAAAGAAATGGAATTACTGTATTTAAAAACACATGAAAAGCGAGTTGATTTTTACTAAGATTTAAGTAGGATTAAACTGGGTTTCAGAAATTGAGTTACTTTATATTTCCTGCCTTCTGTTTTACTCTTTGAGTTGTGTTACCGAGGAGTATCTGGCATTACCTTATGTACCTTCATATATGTTATAGACTTCTTTCCTTATTCTTTTCTTGAATTTGTTGCGTTAGTCATAATTTTTAAACTATGTCAGGGTTCACCAAGGGCAAGGGGCAAGTTTGGGGCAAGAGGGTTGACCTCAAAAAAAAAAAAATTAAAAAGAATTAAAATGAAAATGTTTTGATAATTTTTTAAAAAAAATTTACAAGTTGAGTTTTTTTATTTTTATTTTTTTTCAATCAAAACCAATTTAGGCTCCAAATCAACACATCAAGGGTATCTGAATTTTGAAACAATGGCGTTGGCCATCAGGTCAGAAGAATAAAGGCTACCTTTTTTTTTTATAGTAATCGAGAATATTTATAAAATAATATGCCCCCATTAAGGAGATGAGGGCTGATAAGAAATTACATGGGAAATTAAAAATACATTAAGAAAACAAGGAATCTTAAAGACCTGACTAGTTAGTCCAGTTCATAATACATTCAGGATTCCTATAAAGATCAGAGCCCGTATAGCTGAAATTTTTAAACAAAGGACTTCAACCAAAAGGCCAACCGATGAAAGGTGAGGTCAAAAAATCACATCCCAGTCTGGAGTTTTGTTGTCAAAGATCATGTGGTTACGCGCTATCCAAATTGACCAGTATAATCCTTTACAGAGAAGGGTAATTGCCTGACGCTGGAATTTTCCTTTTACCATGTTGGACCATTCCTGAAGGTTATGATATGGTTCTTTTGGCAGACAACCTACACACACCCAAACCAACTAAATAGTCTGCCCCAAAGAGACATGATTTTGGACAAAGATGGAAAAAGATGATGTGTAGTCTCAATCTCCTTGCAGCAGAAAGGACAAAGAGCTTCCTCGTAATTGATGATTCTCCTCTCAGCTAAGAAACCCTTTGTGCAGACACTGCCATTGAAAAGAAGCCATATGAACACATTTATTTTTGGAGGCGCAAACCCTTTCCAAAGCAAAGCAGGGGAGTGCAGATGTCCTGAAACATTTAAACCGTCAAAGAGATGGCACCCAGAGGAGACTGTGTAATTGTTGGAGCTATGGTGTTTCCAGATCTTGTTGTCTTCACCATCAGAGAAGACTAGGCCACGTTCCACTTCTGCTATCAAGCTTTCACACATGCAGAGTTCTCGGGATCGAAGTGGTCTTCTCCAAGAAAGATTGATTGAGTTATCTGTTGGGTTATGAACTTCTGCAATGCTTAAAGATTGCTGTAGGGAGAGGTTGTAGAGCCTAGGGAACATGAACTGGAGAGGGGCTGCATAGCCTAGCCAAGAATCATACCAAAACCTGATGTTTCTCCCATCACCCATCTTAAACCCAACATTGGATTGGATGGGAGCGGCTATGCTGTGATTTAAGGAAATTGCAGATACCATGCCACGCCAAGTTGGAGATAAAGAACCTGCAAACACAGGAAGGCCATTTGAAAAATGTGGCCGGTACTTTCGTAAGATGATCTCTTGCCAACCTCCTGCCACTCCTTTGTCAAGGTTCCAAAGCCATTTAAACATCAAAGCCAGATTTTTACTGTGAATAGAACCAAGCCCGAGACCTCCCAGTGGCTTACTCTTAATTACCTTATGCCAAGCAACCTTACAAATACCATGTGAATTTGAGGAGCCCTTCCAGAGAAAACAGCAGTTGATTGAGGATATTGCTTTTGCAATGCCCTTTGGCATAATAAAGACCGACATATAGTATAGAGGTAGAGAGTTTAAGACAGATTTAATAAGACATATCCTTCCGGCCATGCTCAAAAACTTCCCTTTCCATTTGCTTAACTTTGCTCTGATTGTGGACAATACCGGTTTCCAAGTGGAGAGCCTATTTGGGTTAGCACCAAGAGGCAACCCAAGGTATCTGACTGGGAAGGAGTCATTGCGACAGAAAATTGTGTTAGCCAGACCTGAAGTGTATTCGTTATCCAAATTAATTCCTATAAGTGAGCTTTTATAGAAATTAACTTTCAGTCCTGAAATGATCTCAAACCAGCGGAGGATCCTCTTGACATGCAATAGAGAGGTATAATCATTCGGCAGGAAAATCAGAGTGTCATCTGCATATTGCAAATGGGTTATGTGATGTCCTTGCGAAGTCTGTAAACCTTTAAAGTAACCTGAATCTGATGCCCTGTTGAATAGAACTGTTAACCCCTGAACTGCTATGTCAAAAAGGAAAGGAGAGAGGGGGTCCCCTTGCCTGAGACCCCTCTCCATACTGAATTCTCTGCTTGGTGAGCCATTAATCAAGATGGCCAATTTAGAAGTGGACATGCATTCAAAGATCAGTTTCCTCCAGTGAGATCCAAAACCCATATAACCCATGGTAGAATTGATATGCTCCCATAAAATCGAGTCGAAGGCTTTATGAAAATCTACCTTTAGCAAAAACCCGTGGTCCTTTTTGCTACGAATACTATGGACAACCTCGTTTGCTATCATGAACCCATCTAGAATCTGACGCCCGGCAATGAAAGCAGACTGGTTTGCACTTATCACATCTGGAAGAATGCTTCGGAGCCTAGTGGACAAGAGCTTTGCCACTATTTTATATAACCCATGAATCAAACTAATTGGTCAAAATTGGGAGAAAGTGTTCGGCCTCTTGGTCTTTGGAATCAAAGTCACGAAGGACGAGCCGATCCCCTTTGGTAATTTACTTGTTCTAAAAAATTCTGTGACCATCACAAAGATGTCAGGGCTGATAAGATTCCATTCCTTTTTATAGAAGGAGAAGGTGAACCCATCAGGACCGGGGGCTTTTGAACCATCACAATCCCATACGGCTTGCTTCACTTCCTCCAATGAAGGTAGTCTTTCTAACCAAGCTGAACTTTCTTCTGAAATTTTAGAGAACCCTGAGTCTCCCATTTCAATTCTTCTGCATTGTGGCTTGGCAAACAGTGTTGAGAAGAAGTTGACAGCACCCTCTTTGATGTCATTTGGAGAGTCCAAAAATCTGCCATTCTGCTCAATCTTGCTAATGTGGTTCCGACCATTCCTCAAACTTGCTGAAAGATGGAAGAACCGAGTGTTTTTTATCCCCCATTTTGCACCAGTTTTTGGCGGATTTCTGCCTCCAAATGCCCTCGACATTCCTACTAACCTCCTAAAGTTCAGAGTTCAGATTCTTGAGCTTTGTTTTTTCAGTCTCAGACAAGAGGCGTACCTCGCTTAAGTCTTCGATGGTTGTGATGGAGTTCTGAATGTCTGCAAGTTTTGAATTTTGATTACCGAAGGTGGATTTGTTCCATTGTCTCAATCTTTTCCCCAAAGTTCCTAGTTTCTTTACCAATCTATAGTCACCGGGAAATTCCTTGCAACTATCAAACCAGAAGATCTCAAAATCAACTTGAGAATGTAGGGTGTGACAACCAACTATTTATGAAGCGGAAAGGCTTCCATCCCCAATCTACCTTTGGTGCCTGAAGAAGCAATTGACAGTGATCAGACATCCCCCTAGGATAACGGTAGAGTGATAAGAATGGAAACTGGAGGTGGAACTCTGGAGATGCGAAAGCCCTGTCAATACAGCTCATAGAACCCCCCTAAACCAAGTGAAACGGTTGCCCTGCAGTTTGAATTCAATCAGAGCACAATCGGACAGGAAATTACGGAGAGCAACTGACCCTGAATGATTAATGTAGCCGCTACTTCTCTCATTAGCCTGAAGAGTTTCATTGAAATCACCTATCACCACCATTGGTAATTCAAATGCAAACTTCAGAGTAGTGATGTCTTCCCACAGCTTAGCACGATTTTGCACAGAAGATGCAGCATAAACACCAACTACCATGCAGTTAAAGGAAGAATGAACATGTTTACCGCATAGGCTGATCCATTGCCCCCCAAATTCTATGGAATTAACCTCAAAGATAGAACTATCCCACATCACAATTATCCCTCCTGATTTGCCTACAGACTCTAGCAAAGCCCATTTAACAGTTACCACATTCCACAAATTCCTGATGTATGAATCGCAACAATTATCTTTTTTTGTTTCTAATAGAAAGCAGATATCAACATTACTGTTGAGCAACCTATTCCGGATGGAATGGCGTTTGTTCAACATACCCAACCCACAACTATTCCAAGCAAAAATATTCATAGGTAGATCAAAACCATGACAGAACAAAACTTAGCAAGTTAAGAAACTTACAACTGATTGACTGATTTCCACTCGTCTACTTCTCTGTCAATGTTCCCCCGAACTCCCTCTTCATACCCTATAAGATATTGGAATGGTCTCAAGCCCAAAGCCGCTGCATCATGTAACATTTCCTGGGTTTCCTTATCTATATCAAAACCATCAGCTTGATTATTCTCACAGGTTGTCTGGAACAGGACATTGCCTTGCTTAATTCCCGAATTGAGGGAATCAGAAGAGACACATTTCTCAGTAGTGTTAGCTACACTACCATTAGCTTGCAACAATTTTATTTTCCTGGATTTGCTTCTAGCATTCCTGTTGTTTTCGTTGATCGCTTCTGAGGAGGCCTCTTGGCTGCACTGAGAGTTCAAAAGGGTTGGAAGATGAGCCTGTGTATCACTGGTCTCTGTATCCAAGGATGCATGATTAGAGGTAATATCTTCATGTTGATCAGTAGATGACTTAATAGCAGGGGGTGAGCCGTTTTCTTTTTCAGATGTGTTTCTGAGTGAGTCAGGAACAATATCTGATGTGTCATTAAGAGCCAAAGCCTGCCTGTTTTTCTTCCCCTTCTTCCCTTTTCTGTATGTATATTTAGGGCCAAGTCTTCTGGTTCGTCTAAGCTTTTTCCTCTTTTTTTCCTGTAGTTCCATTTCCACTACTTCTTGGGGCTCTGTCAGGTCACGTATGAAATCAGAGAATGAGTTACATGAGTTTATTGCCTTGTTGATTAGCCTTGTTCCATTCACCTAGCCTGTGATTCTGTTATTTACAAGGCCCACTCTTGTAACTGAATGTGCTGAGACATCTGTGTTGCTATCATTGTCGGTTGCCCCTTCATCACGTGTTTCTTTTGTTTCAGGAAAAAGGTAGGCAATTTTTGAACTTGTGTCAGTATGGTCCAAGTTGTTTGTTGGTCCAGTGTACCCTTGATAGAGAATGAGAGAGAAATCACTATCCGTATCCGCCTTTTGTTGTTGTGTTAAAATAATGTTTGTTGCACAATGATCACCGTCAGTGTCAGTAATCTTTGTGCCCACTGCCGTAACCTCATCTGAAGCTGCAAATTCACTACATAACTCTTCATCTGATGTTTGAATACCTGTTGCACCCATTGAATGTTTGATTGTAGACAGTAGGGGACTGAAATCCGGTTTCATTTCCATGATTGAGATTTCGAATTCGTCGCCATCTAGAACCAGCAAAACATGTTCATTTAGTGTCTCAAATGAGGTTGTGCTTAGCAGCACTTTAACTCCTGTGAGAGATCCTTGGCTCACGCTGGTAATGTCATATCCAAGCATTTTCCCTGCTTTCTCAATAATGGATTCAATACATCTGCGATTCCATCCTATCAAAGGTAATCCTAATATGGACACCCACACAAATCTGTCTATGGCTTTAGCTCCTTTTTCCCATGGTTTCAAATGGAAGAATAATGTTTCCAAAACAGAGGATCCATTTACCAGCTCTTTCTCCATAGATTCTCTATTTGTAAAGGTGATGACTGCTTGGCTTGCTCCCAAAAAACGAAACCCAACTGTCTGCTTGACATTTTTTAGCACCATATGCTCAAGCTGAGCATAGTCCACGTCTGTGGCTATGAATCCCACTAAACTTCTCTGAAGCCATTCCTTGTCATCGGGGATAGACTCATACATCACCGTTTTCTTTGGATGCTTTGTGATAGAAAGAGCTTCAACGAAGGTCCGGGTGTCTCTGAAGGTGAGTTTGGGCATGGTTTTTGGTTGTGGTTTTATAACAAGGTCTGGTTTTTTGTCTAGAGGTTTCTGAAATCTGACCGGGTTTGCACGAATTTTGTATGAATCAAACCAGATAAGGTTCAAGCTGTCACAAATGTCTGATTCTTTTAAGGTGGAGAGGAAGGAAACAAACCCAAACCGTCTCCCTCGTGATGTTTTTTTCCTGGAGAGAAAAAGATTGGTAACATGACCAATCTTTGCAAGCGTCTTTTTGAGGTCATGATAATCTAACCATGATGGGAAACGTTCAATAAAGAACTTAGAAGGGGTAAAGGTCGGGAAGGTTGTGTTAGAAGAAGGCTTATTAACGTTCTGGATGTTTATTGTGTGGTGCACAGGTCTCGGTAGGCTTAGTGTAACAGGGAAGGTTGTGTTTGAAGGTGTTTGAGAGGCTGTATTATTCAGGTGAGGTTTGAGTAACGTTGCTACGGTCTGGTTTGCAGGGGTGAGCGAAGGCTTTTTGGTTGAGAGCATTTTGGGATATCTTGTTATTGTATCGTTGGTCTTTGAGCTAGGAATACTGCAATTGTGTTTAGAGGGTGGTTGCTGTTTTGGGCAGAGATGATTGTTGGAAAGGGATTTTTGATTGTTTGTTGGTTTGTGGGATTTTGGAAATCAAACCTGCGATGGGGAGGCTGTGTTTTGGGTGTTTTGGTGTTGGTTTGTGGGATGTTTAGTGGTTGAGGGGGTGATGTTAGCTTTGAGTGTTTTGGGTTTCGGATTGAAAGTCATGACAGATTCCGGGCAAAGCTTCAAACATCAATTACTCACTAACAATTCAATCAATATCAAATCCCAACGGTACAAAGATAAACACACATCTTATGCAGCACATATCCAAATATCAGCTCAAGAAAACGGTTGGATCTCCCTAGATCGGAGTTAGACTAAAATTGACCTGAGATTGATGAGCCACCATTTAGACATTCATAACACTTTTCTGGAAGGGTTTCATCTCATCTCCACCGTTCAGAATGTTTAATACAACCATAAGCATAACATATCCAAAATTTATATTGATCCAACGGTTGAAAAGTGAGAAAAAGGCTGACGGAGCTTACTGTTCCGAGAGTGGTTTGTCCAGAAATCTTCAAACAATTAGATTTCTTAAACGGCAGCAGATATGAACGATCCCTCCGGTCTGGATGTAGGAACTATGGAGACATATGACATACCCAAAAATGAATTTGATCCAACGGTAGAAGAATGAGATATCGGCCGACGACAGTGACAGATCTGGTCTGGACGATGACGAAGGTGGTGGCTGGCCAAAACTTCCCCTCCACTTCTGGTCTGGACGACTGTGGATCTTGTGGATCGATCTTGCGCTCTTTGTGGATCTTGCGCTTAGCTGATCGTTTGCAAAATTGGAGGTCGGAGGGCCAACGTTGTCAAATTCAAGATGTTGAGTGCGTGGAACAAGCTATAAGAATAAAGGCTACCTAACATCCAAGGCACTAGGTGCTGGGGATATCTGAACCGGAGGAGAGCATACACTTCTTAAAAATCTATGAACATAAGAAAATAGTACATAAATAATACTATTTTCAATTCAAAACTCTAAATTATTTGATTATATATGAATCCATCTTGACCTCATTTCTTGTCATCTTGGGTAAACTGTTGAGAAACACCTCAATCTCTTAAGCTACAGAAAAATCTATGGTGATTTTTTTTTTTTTTGTGGGGAGGGGGGGGGGTGGCAGCAGCTACGAAAAAGCTTGCAGCAGCAGTGTAAAACACGATTGAATTAGTCGAGACAACGATGTGTCTTGAAAACAAAATCTTGTGACATAACAAAGGAAGCCCACAACTAAAAAATAGATGATTGGCATATTCGAACCTTGTCCTAAACCATAGACAATTAAGCATGCACTGTTTAATGATTCCCTGCCAAGAAAAATATTAAAAAGAAACTGATTTGTGATCTTCAATTTTTGGGTCTAAGACTTGACGTTATGCTAACTGATTTATATTTTATTACGATTACGTAAGGTACACTGGTTTTCTTAGCTTCAGCTTGTTGAAGAAGGCCTTGTATGATTTTTCAAACAAGCGAGTAAAAGCCCGGTGCTTTCTCTTAGCAAAACCTAAAAACATTAATGAAGCAAGCAATATCTGAGTAAACTCAAACTCGAGAAGGTATGTCGGAACGAAACCCTTTACCACCAACATCTCAAGAATTTAGGGGATCTATGCTAATCTGGCGTAACTACAAGCTTGAATATTCAATAACTAACCACAAATACTTTGATTTAGTCAAGGGTAAACGATGGTGAAATAACCAATAAGACAAGGGATATTTATCATTGATCGGTTCAAGGCGAATTCCGACAGATTTGAGAACTAATTTGTCATATGTGACCAATACGTCAAAGGGCCTCTGTCTTACATGCAACAACATGCGCTGCGACATTGACTGTATATATATATATAAAATTGTAGCTCTAGAAAAATTTAAACGTTTTTAGGACTGTACACATATTTTATATGTGTATCTTCTATAAAAAAAAAAAATATAAGATGATGATGCACACTTGGTGACTTGTTTTTTTATTGATAAAGGTATTTTAAATTAATTTATACATTAATTGAAATTAAATCTTCTTTGGACAATATAAAAAATACATCTCACATTTACTTCGTCTTAATGTTAGCCTAGATGTTTAAATTCAAAAAATCAATATTAAATGGAAAAAATTTTCTTAACCATCAAATTAACTCCTTAGGATTACTTGTGTCATGCCATGTAAAGCTATAACCACACCATAGAAAGCATGTCAATTGCTTTTTTATTTGATAATAAGAGATATTATTAGCTTCTTTTATAATAATAATCTTAATCAGGGGTGGAGATAGGGAGCAAGTAGGGACTCGAGCCTCTACAAAAAAAATTAAACCTTTTAGGATTGTACACATATTTTATATGTGTATCTTCTATTAAAAAAATAAAAAAAAAATAAGTTTTGATATTTCCAATAAAATTGTACACACACCTTCTATTTGAAAGAATTCAATAAATTCTTCTTCAATGTATATGTAAATCGCAATCGTAAAATTGTAGCCCCTGCAGGACCCACGTCCATGTAACCTTCTCCAATTTATTAATATGATTTGATTCAAACAATCAAATCATGCAATTTCCTAGTAATTACAATCTCTAATCTTCTCCTCGAGAACTGGTCCAAGCTCTTCTCCTTCAAGGCTTTAGTTTCACCTTATAAATAACACTTCCTTCCTTCCAAGCTTAAACCAAGAAAACTAGCTAGAATCAGCTCAAACATATATAGGTGGACAACAAGATGTGTTAGTGTTTCAAGCTCTGATTATGGAACTCACAAGATTGATGAAAAACTACACACTTTATTAAGCAAAGCGGGGCTGTTTAAATACAGCTCTTTACATAACAGAATTGAGAAATATTAGCCACTACTTCTACTATCTCTACTGTGATGATCTGCAGATCAAATCACCACAAATGTGGCGTGAGAATAGGTCCATTTCTTGACTACCACGCTGGCTGAGAATAGCGTGGGAATAGGTCTACTCCTTGACTGCCACATCAATTGAGAAACATGTTATTATTCTGCACTTATGCATATATTTATTCAAATGAACTTAACAAATCCTCCCCTAAACTGAGCATGCCGTGTTTGTTCAGCTCAGTTTAATGCCTTCTTCTCTTGTACTCCTAAGAGCATGCGGAGTTTCACAAAATCTTCGAGTTTGAGTGGTTTGGTCATGATGTCCGCTATTTGCTCCTTTGTTCCACAGTAGACTAGTTCCACTTCTCCCTTCTTGATCAAATCTCTAATAAAATGAAATCTCACATTGATATGTTTTGTTCTTCCATGTAGTACCGGATTCTTAGACAGTTTAATGGATGAGCTATTGTCACAGAATACGGTAATACACTTACAATAATCTTCTTCAACACTGTTTAGAACTTCCTTCATCCATATACTATGACATGCACATGTGGTAGCTGCTACATATTCGGCCTCCGTAGTTGATAGTGTGACGATTGGCTGCTTCCTGGAACTCCATGCTACTGCCCCATCTCCCATCATGAACACATACCCGGACGTGCTTTTTCCTCCATCTAAGTCTCCCGCAAAATCGCTATCTGTGTAGCCTTTGAGGATGTTATCTGAACCTTTCTTGTAGAAAACACCGAAATCAATTGTCCCCTTTAAGTACCGAAGTATTCTTTTTGCAGCTAGTAAATGTCCTTCTTTTGGCGCGGCCATGAATCTGCTTAAGAAACTTACAGCATACATTATATCAGGTCGAGTTGTCGTAATGTACATAAGGCTACCAATCAATTGCTTGTATTCGGTGCTGTTTACTTCTTCTCCTTTCTCCTGTGATGATAACTTAGTTCCTGGAACCATTGGATTATTAACTGCATTGCAGCTGCCCATTCCAAACCTCGTAAGAAGTTCACCTGCATATTTTTCTTGACACAAAAATATTCCAGCATCCGTTTGATGTACTTCAACACCCAGAAAATACTTCATCCTCCCTAGGTCAGTCATATCAAATACCGATTGCATGGAAGCTTTAAATTCTCTACACAGCTTTATATCATTGCCGGTAAAAATTAAATCATCCACATAGAGACTTACCACCAAAAAACTCCCTCCTTCCTTCTTTATGAACAAGGTGTGTTCATAACTGCATTTTTCAAAACCTTCACCATTGAAGTAGTCCTCTATCCGACTGTACCAAGCTCTTGGAGCTTGTTTTAGGCCATACAATGCCTTTCTTAATCGATACGCTTTCTGCTCCTCTCCTTTCCGAATGTATCCTTCAGGTTGTTCAATGTGAACAACCTCCTTCAGTTCTCTATGAAGAAATGCGCTTTTCACATCGAGCTGAAAAACTTCCCAACTTCGTAGCGCAGCGAGAGAGAGTACCATCCTAATAGTGTCCCATCTGGCAACTGGTGAGAATACTTCACTATAATCTATTCCTTGTCTTTGTGCGTAACCCTTCACAACTAGTCGCGCCTTGTATTTGTCGACTTCTCCCCTTTCATTTAATTTGGTTTTAAAAAACCACTTGACTCCGATTTTTTTCATCCCTTTGGGCAGCTCCACTAACTCCCATGTATTATTTTTTTCAATAGCCTGAATCTCGGCATCCATAGCTTGTCTCCATTTTATGTCTTTCACCGCCTCATCATAGCTTACTGGATCATCTGCTGTAGTGTAGAGCACCAGAAATTGATCGTCTCCTTCCTCCTCCTCTGTGAGATGTTCCCTAGTGACGTAGTCTTGTAAGTGTGCTGGAGCTCTACTAATTCTCTTTGGCTGCTCCCTTCGAATTGTTTGAGATGATGAGGTGGTGTTTGCTTGCCAGGTGGCGTCTGCTCGACTTGCTTCACGGCTTGCTTCCTCGGCCTGAGCTTGAATTTGCTCATTTTCCATTTGAGCGTTGCCAGCGTGGTTGTTGCCAGCGTTGCCTTCTTCGTCAGCAAATGGCTCTGCATCTTCCCATTTTAATTCCTCCGTGTCACCATCTATCCTCCCCCAATTCCAAATCTCCTCTTCAGCAAAAAGCACGTCTCGGCTAGTGATGATTTGTTCGCTTTCTGGGTCAAAGAGTCTGTATGCTTTAGATTCTTCACTTACTCCTAAGAACACACATTTTTTACTCTTTTCTTCTAGCTTGACCCTCCTTTGATTTGGTACATGCACGTAAGCAATGCACCCAAAAATTCTGAAATGTGCCACACTTGGTTTCTGTCCAGTCCAGCATTCTTCTGGAGTTGCATCTTGCAGTGCTGCTGTTGGGCTTCGATTAATGATATGAACTGACCATTTTGCTGCCTCTGCCCATAAACTTCTAGGCATTTTTCCTTCTACCAGTAGACACCGAACCATGTTCATGAGTGTTCGGTTTTTGCGTTCTGCTACCCCGTTTTGTTGGGGTGTGTAGGACGTGGTAAGTTGTCTTTTGATACCCTGTGTGTTGCAAAAATCTGAAAAGATTTGAGAATTGTATTCTCCTCCACGATCACTTCGTAGACATCGAATTTTCAGCCCTGTCTCCATCTCCACGCTGGCTTTAAAAAACTTGAATTTCTCAAAGGTTTCGCTCTTCTCTGTAAGTAAATAAATCCATGTCTTCCGGCTGAAATCATCAGTAAATGTCAGAATATACCGTCTGTTGCTCACGGTTTTGGGGGTTATGGGTCCACATAAATCGGAGTGGATTAGCTGCAATTTTTCGGAGGCTCTCCAGTTAGCCTTTTTTGGAATTTCTTCTCTATGTTGCTTCCCTTTGTTGCATATTTCACACACCTTGTGTACTGCTTGAATTTCTGGTAATCCGTGCACCATTTTCTTGTGATGCAGTCCTTGAAGCCCTCTCAAATGAAGGTGACCGAATCTCTTATGCCAAAGCCCTGTGATATCTTCCTGTATTACTTGCAGACAGGCATCGTTATGTAATTCAGCAAGCATGACAAACATGCGGTTTGTGGTCATTTTTGTATGCACAATGAGGCCTTTCTTCGGATGAAAAATTTTACAAACTCCCTTTTTCATTAACACTGCTAAGCCTCTCTCCTGTAGCTGCCCCACACTTAACAAATTATTTGTTAAATCTGGAACGTAATAGACATTACTGACAATTTGCGTCCTCCCTTGAACCTTCAGCTTCACATTTCCTTGACCCATGACTTGCATCCTAGCATTGTTGCCCAGCTTCACAGAGTGCGAAAAACTCTCATCCAAAGTGACAAACCACTTTTTGTTGCCTGTCATGTGGTTTGAACAGCCTGAGTCAATAAACCACACTTCTTCCTTTGTCAGCTCCTTTGTTTCACTGTGAGCCATAAGGAGAAGGATTTCTAATTTCACATCTCTACCATTCATTGTCACGTTGTCTTCATTTTTCAGCTCCACGTCTCCACCATTCTCTTTCACACAATCCAGTGCCACGTTACCACCATTATCCAACTCCACATCTCCACCACTCTCTTTCACACAATCCAGTTTCACAGCATCTTCATCGTCCTCTGTTATAATGTCTGCAGATCCCATTGGCTCAACGTGAGCCATGAGAAGAAGTTCCTCTTCATCATCCAATTCAACATAATTTGCATTCCTCTCCCAAGTAGGACACTCATATTGAAAATGCCCTTGTTTATGGCATTTAAAGCATTTCACAGTTGCTCTTCCAAATCCCTGTCGTCCTCTGCCTCTGCCTCGACTTTGATAGGTGGGACGTCTTCTTTCTCTCGGCTCATTGTGGAATCTGTCATCTCCAATTGAGACACGCAATGCATGCTCCTCATTGTGTTCTTTATCTAGCCTTTTGAACTTGGCTTCATGGACTACAAGTGAGCTTTGTAGTTCGTCAATTGTCATTGCGCTTACATCCTTTGATTCTTCTATTGAAACCACAACATAAGTGAACCTTTCTGTCAAGGTTCGAAGCACCTTTTCCACCACCTTGGTGTCGGGCATCGTCTCCCCATTGCTCCTCATCTGGTTAGCCACCGAAGTGACTCTCACAAAATATTCTGCAATTGTTTCACTGTGTTTCATTTGCAGAATCTCAAAAATCTCGTCTTCAATGTATTGAGTAGAGATTGCTTCACTTTGGCATTTCCCCAAACTTGCTTTTCAAAGAATCCCACACAATCTTCGATGTGCGCCTGTCCAGAATCTGTTCAAATGTAACTCTATCTATTGCTTGATATAGATAGTGTTTCACTTGATGATCTTTCATTTTTGCATCATCGAGTTGTGTCTGCTGCACATTGCTCAACGCAGTCCCCACGATCAGCTCTTGAATGCCGTTTTCCACCAGGCTCCACAGCCCCTTTGCTCGCAACAAATTTTCCATCAACTCACTCCAATGATCATAGTGTTGACCATCGAAATGAGGATTTTTTGTTAAACTCTTATCGTCACTCATTCTCACTCTCACTGTGTATCTCTCGCTGCAATCAATCTGTCCCGTAGAAGCTCTGATACCACTGTTAGTGTTTCAAGCTCTGATTATGGAACTCACAAGATTGATGAAAAACTACACACTTTATTAAGCAAAGCGGGGCTGTTTAAATACAGCTCTTTACATAACAGAATTGAGAAATATTAGCCACTACTTCTACTATCTCTACTGTGATGATCTGCAGATCAAATCACCACAAATGTGGCGTGAGAATAGGTCCATTTCTTGACTACCACGCTGGCTGAGAATAGCGTGGGAATAGGTCTACTCCTTGACTGCCACATCAATTGAGAAACATGTTATTATTCTGCACTTATGCATATATTTATTCAAATGAACTTAACAAGATGATCATGAAAAAATACTCTTTAAATCCTGTTCTATCTTTCTTTTTCTTCCTTTCTTTGATGATTTTGTTCTTAGAAATGGGGGTGGCCCAGAGCACAACATCTACAATCCCAGTGAATGTAGGAGTGGTTCTTGACTTGGCTTCTTTGGGTGCCAAAATTGCTTCTTTCGGACTTCTATGCCTCTCATGCTCATGGTGACTACAAAACTAGACTGGTCCTCAACACCAGGGACTCGAAGAAAGATGTTATTGGTGCAGCTGCTGCAGGTTACCTCTCTGCCGGCCCCTTCTCTTAATTATCATCTCTGTTCTCCAATTATGAATCATTGCTCACCATTTCTTACTGCTAATTATTGACCTCCTCATGCAACGTTTTAACAGTAGAGATTTTTACCTTCCGTATTAATTATCTGAGGTTCTTGACCTGCAAATCTCTAGTTTGTTCATAGATATGAGAGTATATATACCGTTGCATGCTTGTTATATTCTTCTTTTCAAGCTAAGGGTATTCTCAGAGAAACCTGCACATATCTAGACAAACTCTCATTCTGATCGTGTTTACGTAAGCCATTCACGCTTGAACCGGTTTATATAACTACTATAAGAACTCATTTAACTTAAACTCTTAGATTAAGATGATTTTTTTGGCATTTGTTAGGAACGTATGTGGGGAAGCTTATCCGCAATCAACACCTTAGGACCAAGAAGGACACGTTTTATCTAAGCCTTACTTTGATAATGAAGGACTTGCTGGTTTAACTTTCTGCTAGGCAACGATAAGGTGGGTCAAAACACACAAAAGTCGTCTATCGTGAGCTGTAATATTGTAAACCAGAAATTCCCCCCCCCCCCCGGCGGGATATTTAGAATTGGTCTCGTAAGTGGAAGCTAATATAATAGCAATTACATAAGAAACATAAAATTTAAATGATTTTAAAAAAATGCAGTTTACGAACTTTAATTTATAATTTTATTATCTAAAAATTAGTATATAATGATTATTTTTTCAAAGAGGTTTATAAAAACATTTAAATAGGTTAATAAAACTTATATGTACTAGAAATAACTTAAAATAAAAAAACATCAAGAAAATTAAAATAAAATCCTAAAAAACCATAAAAAAATCCTAGGAAAATAACAAAATTGATTTTAAACAACAATTCCGAGCCTAATTCTAAAAAAAATCTAACAATTTGATAAGCGACACAGTTATCTTATTATTAAGATAACATGAAAAAATTTGATTTTGTTTTAACAATTGAATTTATTAATATTTTAATTTTAAAATACTAATCTAGTTTGATGAGACCACATTTTATCTTAAATCTAGATATATCCCACCAATTCATAAAAAATATTTATACATAATTATATAATTCATTATAATTTATCAAGAATTATATAAGATTGCCATCAATTTGTGTATGTCATAAGTAGCTTATCAGCATGCCTAATCACTTGTGGATTTATTAATAATTTAGAATTGAACTCATTGAATAATTTGTTTAACTTTTCACTTGTCTTATCAGCCACCTTCTTATATGTAATTACAGCCTGAGATGATAAGTTTGCACTGTCTATTTTAATTGTTTAGGACTGCTACGCCGAGCATTGCATTATACTTTAATCATCATTCAATGATAATCACGTGGTTACCATGTCAAATCTATAAATTATTTTGTTCATATAGAAGCCCTAGTTCTTGCATTATACATGCATGTATACTCACCAGTTAATAAGCCAGTTTTCCCTTCAAGTTAAAAAAACAAAAGTTCATGCTCTGCTTAAAAAGTTTGGATTGATAGTGAAAGAAATATATAGCTCGCATCAGCATGGATTGCTAGAACAAATGCATGTTAATTTTCGGATGTCATGTCATTTCTTGATTTATAAGGTACTAGTGTTTAGTTGTTATCTCGAAAAAAAAAAAATCAAAGAAAAAAAAAACATGTTTTTTGTTTTTCTTATTTTTAAAATGATACAAATTCACTATAAAACTGTCAAGAAACATGTTTATTTTATGTATAAGTCGTAACTAGAATACTAACCAAATCCAACATAAGATGTAGAGCAAAAGAGAAGAGCTCACAGATAATAAAACGTGACTGCAGAATGATCATCCTATAAGAAAACTGTGATCCTTTGCTTGATCGTTCTCTGCTGCAGAAGTCTTTAATTTTCTAATCTCCTTTCGAAATGCAGCCCTGGACTTGATAAAAAAATGTGGAAGTGCAAGCAATTTTAGGGCAAATACATCAATGCAAGCCAATTTTGTTTATTGACCTTGGAGAAAAAGCTCGGGTGCCAATTATATCTTTTTCTGCAACAAGTCCTTCTCTTACTTCCATCAGGAGTTCATATTTCTTGCGAGCAACACAAAATGATTCAGCTCAAGTGAATGCCATAAGTGCTATAGTTCAAGCCTTGGATGGAGAGAAGCGGTGCCCATCTACATTGACAATGAATATGGAGAGGGAATCATACCTTATTTAATTGATGCTCTGCAAGACGTTGATGCTCGAGTGCCCTACCGGAGTGTCATTTCTCCATCGGCCACTGATGATCAAATTGTTGAGGAGCTTTATAAAGTTGATGACAATGCAGACTAGAGTTTTCATTGTGCATATGTATCCTCTCTAGGCACTCGGCTTTTCACCAAAGCAAAAGAGATTGGAATGATGAGTGAAGGCTATGTTTGGATCATGACTGATGGTCTGAGTGTTGATTTCTTGAGTTCACCAAATCATTCTGTCACCGATACTATCCAAGGAGTTTTGGGTATAAAACCTTATGTTCCAAGAACAAAAGAGCTTGAATATTTTCGAGCTCGGTGGAAGAGGCAATTCCTACGAGATAATCCAAATAAAATTGATGCTGAGTTGAACATTTATGGACTCCTGGCCTATGATGCCACTACAGCATTGGCCTTGGCAGTTGAGAAAGCCGGCACTACAAATTTTGGCTTCCAAATGGCAAATGTTTCTAGCAATTCATCAACAGATCTTTCAACTCTTGGCATCTTTTTAAATGGTCCAAACATTCTTCAAGCTTTATCGAACGCTAGTTTCAAAAGCCTTACAGGAGATTACCTTTTTGTTGATGGGCAGTTGCAATCACCAGCTTTTCAGATAGTTAATGTGAACGGAAATGGAGGAAGACGGATTGGATTTTGGACGCCAACAGAAGGACTTGTGAAAACACTGAATCCGAGAATAAATAAACGTATGAATTCAACTTCTACTTCCAGAGTTTCAACTGTAATTTTTCCTGGGGATACAACTGTGGTTCCCAAGGGTTGGGAGATTCCCACAAACGAGAAGAAGTTGAAAATAGGAGTGCCTGTGAAGTATGGCTTCAGTGAGTTTGTAGCAGTAACAAAAGATCCCGGTTCCAACACCACAACATTCACCGGATTCTGCATAGATGTTTTTGATGCTGTAGTCAGAGCATTGCCTTATGCTTTGCCTTATGAGTACATCCCCTTTGCCAACTCTGATGGCGAACCTGCTGGAACCTACAACGATCTGGTCTATCAAGTGTACTTGAAGGTTAGACTTTCTCTCTCCTTCTCTGTTCTTGTAACTATATCACATCGAATATCATTCACATTGATGTATTTTTTGTTTATTGCCAACAGAATTATCATGCCGTGGTTGGAGACATAACTATTGTCTACAACAGGTCCTTGTACATCGACTATACCTTGCCTTTCACAGAAAGTGGTGTCTCCATGATTGTTCCGATTGCAGACAACAACAGCAAAAATGCATGGGTCTTCATGAAACCTTTGACATGGGACCTTTGGGTGACCAGTTTTTTGTTCTTTGTTTTCATTGGATTCGTGGTCTGGGTTCTTGAGCACAGAATAAATGAAGATTTTCGAGGGTCAGCTTCAGATCAAGCTGGCACTAGCTTCTGGTTTTCCTTCTCAACTTTGGTTTTTGCACAACGTAATCTCCCTTCCCTTGTGAATTTTCCTTCTAGTGTTGTACTAGCACTCCATATATATAAACACCAATTTCACTTTACGTTTATATTTACAGGGGAGAGAGTGGTTAGCAACTTGTCTAGGGCGGTGATAATCATCTGGTGTTTTGTTGTGTTGATCCTCACGCAGAGTTACACCGCCAGTTTAGCAAGCCTACTTACCGTCGAGCAGCTGCAGCGAACAGTTACTGATGTCCGAGTGCTCATTAAGAAAGGGGAGTATGTGGGCTACCAGAAGGGTTCTTTTGTTCTAGGACTCTTGTTAGACTTGGGGTTCGACAAGTCCAAGCTCATGGTGTATAGTTCTCCAGAAGAATGCCACCGTCTTTTCTCCAAAGGAAGTGGAAATGGTGGTATTGCTGCTGCTTTCGACGAACTGGCATATATAAAGCTCATTCTGTCAAGATGTTGCTCCAAATATACCATGATTGATCCTAAATTTAAAACCGGCGGTTTAGGCTTTGTAAGCTCACTTTCCTATATTGTTATTTCCATTTACTCTGTGGCTAATAAGTGCATAGTTTCTCATGTATCCTTTCTTTTTTTAACTTCAGGTCTTCCCTAAAGGTTCTCCTCTAGTGCCTGATATATCAAGGGCAATTTTAAATGTGACCAAGGGAGATGAAATGAAGCAAATAGAGGGCGCATGGTTTGGCAAAAACAGCACCTGTCCAGAATCCGGCTCCTCAATTTCATCTAATAGCCTTAGTCTCAAGAGTTTCTGGGGGTTATTTTTAATTGCAGGACTAGCTGCATTGTTAGCTCTCATTATCTTCATAGTATCGTTTGTTTACCGAGAAAGAAACGTCTTGAGGTCCTCTGATTCCACAGCTTCAATGTGGAGTAGAATTGAAATCTTCTTTAGAATTTTCATTCAAAGGGACTCGACATCCAGTAATTTCAGACAAAGTGATCCGAATGATAGAAATAGCATCAGTCTGCCTACTGTGCGCGCGCCAAGCCCATCAGCCTATTCAGTTGACACGGAATATCCTGCCAATCTATCTTCCGCAAGCTATGATTCGAGTCCAAATAGGAAAGTACCTCAAGAGGTGGTAATAGATAAGTGTTGAAGTTCAATATCAAGAAGCATTTTGGTTAATAAAATTTAGAGTTCATAAAAATTTTAATATTAGATAAAGAAGAAATTCTAGTTAATATATGAATCATTAATGAAAAAGAATTTTATAATAAACTAGTTTATGACAACCTTAGTTTAATTAGAATGTTAAATTCTTTATTAGATTCGGATTTCATTTGAATAGTTTAATTCCTTTATTAGCTAGGACTTGAGGCCTTTAAATAGGCTTGTAATCTTAAACATTATATGTACACAAGTTGAGAGAGATATATAGAGAGGAGCTAGAAATTAAGGTGTATCTTTTAAGAAAATTCTTAATAAAATATTATTCATCTCATTCTTCTTCTTGTTCTTTATCTTTGTTTTTAAGTTTATTCTTATAAATTAGTTATCATACCCTCCATCCTCCATTTCCAACATTCCGATCCTCCTTTTCCAACATACCGATCAGCTTGCCAACAGATATCAGTAGAGACCAACAACTTTGTAAATAGACCATGAAAATAATTGACTTGTAGGTTATCATTTGACACTTCTAACACCAGTAGTCATTAGCATTGTAAAGAAATGGAATTATTGTATTAAAAATACATGTAAGTGAGATGTTTTTACTAAGATTTAAGTAGGATTAAACTAGGATTCAGAAATTGAGTTACTTTATATTTCTTACCTTCTGTTTTACTCTTTGAGTTGTGTTACCGAGGAGCATCTGACATTACCTTCTGTACCTTCATATTTGTGATAGACTTTTTATATTTTCTTACAAGTCCTAACTTGACAACAACCTAGAGGTTGCCTAGTGTTGAAAACTGCTTCAGGAATCCATGAGTCATGTTGTTTCTATTCTATTATCAACAAATAAATGTTGAGCTGGTCTATAGGAACAAATTAGTTAGTTAAGATATTATTTTTTGATTTGATGCTTTATTATAGCATTTTAATTGTTTGTTCTTCCTATAAATTTAATGAAGTTTTAATGAATAAAATAGTAACTAAAAGTTTGTACAACAATAGAGACTATTATCATAAAATTCTCACCTATATTTTTTTTTTCCTTTTAAAATCATTAATTGGTATTAGAGCAATTTATCTTAAGGACCTGCAATGGAAGCTGAAGGAAGCTTCTCTCATATATCCCCTCCGATCTTTTATGGAGAGAGTTACCAGCTTTGAGCTATGAAAATGAAAACTTATTTGGAGGTATTAGATCTTTGAAAAGCTATTGAAGAGGATTATGATGTTCCTCCATTACCAAATAACATAACTATGACTCAAATCAAAAGCCACAAAGAAAGAAAAGCCAATGCTTATAAGATAATCAACCTTGTTATACTAGGCTCTAGGTTTTTGCTTTAAACCATAAAAAGCTTTCTTCAACAAATAAATTTTATCTTGTTCTCCCTAAATCACAAATCTAGCTGCTTGCTCAACATAAATCTAGAAAGAAAAACCAAAAAATCAAAAGCAAAAGCAAAAGCATGTTTGTTTGCTATTATTTCAACAACCATTTTCACAAGAATCATGTCTTTCAAATCAGCAAAGGATGTCTGAGACTATCTAAAGGAAGAATATATAGAGATGAAAGGAACTGAATTTAATAAGAGAATTTTAGCTACAAATAATGAAAGAATCTGAGACTATCAAGGAGTACTCACATAGATTGCTTGTTATAGTTAACAAGGTTAGATTACTTGGTACTACATTCATAGACTCCAAAATTGTTGAGAAAATCCTAGTTACAGTGCCTAAAAGATATAAAGCATCAATCACTACTTTGGAGAACATAAAAGATATGTCCAAAATTACTTTGGCAGAACTTTTGAATGCCTTACAAGCTTAAGAGCAATGAAGGTTTATAAGACAGGATTGTTTTACAGAAGGAGCTTTACCAACTAAGCATCAAGATTTTGAAATGGATAAGAAGAAATTCTTTAAGAAAACAATAAGCTTCAGGCGGTAAAATTACTAATCAGATTTAGAACAAGGGAAGATCTTTGAAAAAAGGATATCCACCATGTCAACATTGTGGTAAGAGAGGTCATCCATCATTCATGTCGCACCCCAAAAAAAAATCAGGCGCGCGGCATTGGCTGGCGATTTTTCATCGTTTGTTGCGTTTGCTTTGAATTTGTTCGTGGGAGTCGCCACCTAGTAATTTATTGAGGGCTACTAGGAAACCTGATGTACTGGTCTTGTCAGAGATCATGGGTAAGGGACTGGTTGTGGTTAGGGAAGGTATTAGCACCCCTAACACACCCTACCTGAGATAAGTTGCTTCGTGTTTTGATGTGATTTGAAAATTTAAAATATTAATTAAATTCTTAGGCTTGAATAAATCAGTTATTAAATCCCCGAATATATGTAGAAACTTGTCCTCATATTTTCATGGAAAATACAACTTGATTTTATTTGTCCTTGAGATATTTAACCATATTTAAATTAACAAATAATTCTTTGTTTTTTATTTTATTTTTATAATTCAATGACATAAATAAAAATGCAAACACAAACATTCACTTTTCACTATTTTTTTTGTTTCTTTTCTTTCCCTTTTCTTTTCTTTTTCTTTTACATCACATTACAACTTACAATAAAAAAAAATCAAATGCTAAATAATAATAAAAAAAATCAAACAATTTTAAATTTACAAAAACAGCCCCCCCAAAGCCTCCTGGAATTGCTGGGAACGACACTGTGAAGAATCATGGGCAGCATGCCACTGGCGGCGCGTCTTCCCACGCGCCACCGCCACTGGCGGCGCGTGGGTTCACGCGCCGCCGCAGTAAAAAGCACAGCAACAGGGGGGTCCAAAATGGCTACCTTCCCCGCTCCTCTTCCTCTCCGGCAGTGATCTGTAAACAAGAAAAGAGAACACACGCAACAGTTGATTTTATTCCATTTTATGTCTAGATCTGTGCTGATTTTCCCCTTTTTTTAGATCTATTCTTTTCTGTCTTCTTTGTTCTTCGTGCGTCTGTTCTTTCCTTCTTCAGCAGGTGGCCGGTCTGGCGGTGTTGAAGAGGAGGGCTGTTAGGAGGCAGCGGTGGCTGGCTGATGATGGAGACCGAAGTCGAAGGGAACCGATCTGCGGTTTTGTTGTGCCGCTGGGGGAGGAGCTGGAGCTGCTGTGGAGATATCACCGGAGAAGGCCGGTCTGTGGTTCTGGTGATGACGGGGACGACTCTGTGGGCGCTGCTGCGGTGGCCACTGCGGGGCAGTTCTGGAGGTGGGTCTGTGGGCGCCGTGTGTCGGCTGCTACTGGAAGAATCTCCGGTGTTGATGGAGAGGAAGAGATCGGGGAAGATAGGGAAGCAGCTGCTCTGTCGGTGCTGCTTCGCCGTTGCTGGTGGCCGTCTGCTGAGGGAGAAGAAGATGCTGTTGATGGCTTGGAGGAGCGACGAAAATGGTCCGGAGGAGGAGGAGAATGTTGCCCCGGCGCTGCTGTTCGGCCGCCGCTGGGAGAAGGAGCTGGGTCTGCGGAGACGCCGCTGGTTTGCCCAAATGATGGGCGGTTGGAAACGATGGAAATCATGGCCGAGAGAGAGAGATCATTCCGATGCTCTCCTGTTTGTTTAGCAAAGCCAAGGGAAAAAATAAGTGGTCGGCTCACTGGTCTGCGGGGGAAAGATGAGGGTTTTGTGGTTCTGAGATGAAGAAGGGGTTGTCGGGTTGAAGAAAAAATTCAAACCGACTGGGGGCTGCTGTTTTTGAAAGTGGAAAGGGAGGAATAAGCCAGCTCTGGTTTCTGAAGGATGAGTCGCCGAAGGAGAAGAAAGGGAGAAACAGCCGAGAGGGGGATGAGAAATGGTGGGGGTCCTTGGCTCTCTGGTTCTGGGAGAGGAAAATCCAAGGACCCCGGGGAATAAAAATTCAAAACCAGTAGGGGAGGCGCCGCCGGCTTCAGAAAAAATGGGGGAGAAGATAGGTTTAGGGTTTTTTCTTTTTGTATTTTTCTGATGTTTCCAAAATTAACCCCCCCCCATTGTAAGTGTTGGAAACCAGTATTTATAGGCAAAAAATATTGCCAAGTTTTCAAAATTGATCCCTTAACTTTCTTTTTTTGTAAGATTTGATTTTTCTTGTTTTTTTTTGTATTTTTTGAAAACGAGTAATATCAACGTCGACTCGATGAGGAAAATCAATGATTTTAAAAACGACGCGTGAAAAGTCGAACGCGTTTGAAAATCCTTTGAAAAATTAAATTCTTTTTAGACGACGTTGAAAATGCTAAAATGACGAAAATATATTAAAAAACATATTTTTTGGATTTTCTTTGTTTTTCTCTATTTTTGGATTTTTTGAAAATATATAAAAAACATGGGTCAAAAATTGGGTAGCAACAGATGCCCCCTCTTTACAATGCTTACGAAGCGAAAATCCTCAAAATTTTGCATAGTAAGCTTTGTAAAGAAAACAAAAGGAAAATGATTTCATTATCTTGGGCGACCTGCCCACACATACTCACCCTAGTCTATTTTCACGGGCGACCGACCCACACTCTCCCAATAGTCTATTTTCACGGGCGACCTGCCCACACATTGGGTTTACCTGAGATCCCATCTGGCGACCTCATTCAACTGGAACGAAAATATTGCGTAACTCGGTTAACCTGAAATCCCATCTGGCGATTCCCTTTAACCAAAGCTACATGAGATCCCATCTGGCGACCTCATTCAACTGGAACTAAACTGTGTAACTCGGTTAACCTGAAATCCCATCTGGCGATTCCCTTTAACCAAAGCTACATGAGATCCCATCTGGCGACCTCATTCTGGTCTCATTGTACGGGTGACTAACCCTAGAAAAATGCTGGTCTCATTGTACGGGTGACGAACCCTAGTGCTGCTGGTCTCATTGTACGGGTGACGAACCCTAGTGCTGCTGGTCTCATTGTACGGGTGACGAACCCTAGTGCTGGTCTCATTGTACGGGTGACGAACCCTAGAAAAATGGTGGTCTCATTGTACGGGTGACGAACCCTAGAAAGATGCTGGTCTCATTGTACGGGTGACAAACCCTAAAAAAATGCTGGTCTCATTGTACGGGTGACGAACCCTAGAAAAATGCTGTGAAGTGCGGTCTCATTGTAATGGGTGACCTACCCACGTGGAAAAAATATGAAGTGTGGTCTCATTGTAATGGGTGACCTACCCAGATAAAAAGAATGTGAAGTGTGGTCTCATTGTAATGGGCGACCTACCCAAAAAAAATGGAAAAAATATGAAGTGTGGTCTCATTGTAATGGGTGACCTACCCAGATGGAAAAAATATGATGAAGTGGTCTCGTTGTGATGGGCGACCTACCCAAATAGAAAGAATATGAAATGCGGTCTCATTGTAATGGGTGACCTACCCAGATGGAAAAAATGTGGAAAATTGCGGTCTCATTGTCATGGGTGACCTACCCGGATGAAAAAAATATGATGAACGGTCTTATTATGATGGGCGACCTACCCAGATGGAAAAAATGTGATATGACAAGTGTGAAAAATAGGACTTACCTGGCGAAGTCCTGAGGGGATGACAGAAGAAGGGCTGGAAAACTTGGTGCTTCCTGATAAGTCCCGATCATAGGATTTGAAAACTCGGTGTTTCCTGACTGCAAGGGTTGAAAACTCGAGGCTTCCCGATTGCAAGGTTGATCTTTTCATTTCTTTGGGATTTTCCTAATGGTAGGGTTCATCCCATCGTCCTTTTATTCCATGATCAAAACCGATTCTTTATTATCATCACCACCATGCTTCTTTCTTTTTCCACCATCCTGCTGGACCTCCTTAAGGATTTTCCTGTAACAATTCAAAAATATGTGCAAATTTTTTTTTTTTTTTTAGGTTAGATGATATGCATGCATCCTTACCTGATTTGAAATATAGGTCCCCCCCTCCTTGATGCTCCATCATCATAGGGTGCCCTTGTTTATATCCAAAGCTTTCTTTGTTCTTCCGAGGCATTGACTCATTCATGTACTGCCCATCCACTCAGCTGTAAATGCAATGCCCATCCCGGGCTGTCTTCGACAATTACTGCTCGCATCTCTCATCAAGCTTAACAATGCCCCCAAGTGTGGTACTGCTTGATTCATCATAAAGGATTTTCTCTCCTGGCTTCTTCTGAGAATTATCCTCTGATTGATTGTGTGCATCATGCCAATACCCAATCAAGATTGTTAATCAGTCATGAACTTGACTCTAGTTGAAACAGTACTCTTCAAGTCATGTTATCATCAGCCTTCTTGGAAATTATCCAGTCGTCCAGACATGCATCTCATAACTTGCAGTAAAAAGGCTCATGGTTGTATGCTCAGTGCTCTTCTCATAGACTCCTTTCAACTCTTCTAATCAGATTGTGAAAAGAAATGTCTCAGCCTCATCAATGATGTTGCTTTTATAACTCATACTTATGCGGTGAAGCGCTCATCTGGCTTCAAAACAAGTTGTCCCACAGTCAGTCTTCGAGGTGGGTGCCTTTCCGACATTCATTCAATGCAGTTGTGTGATAACATCTTTCGATAAACATGTTTCAAAGGATGACAATATGATATTGTCCTTCAAGTGAAGCATTGTTCCACAGTCAGTCTTGGTGGGATGCATCTTTTCGCCATTCAATTACATTCATCTGTGTATTCCTCATCGATCGCGAGCCATGTTTCAAAAAATGATGATATGAAAGTGTCCTTCAAGTACATCCTTGTTTCTCCATTGCCGACAGGGTTCACTAGAGCATGGGCCATTTTGGAATGACATTGCCCCCAATATGATCTGAATGTGCTCGTTCATTGATTATCTGTCTTTGAACATCATTGTCTTTAGTTCACTGTTTCATCATTTAATCATTGCCTCATAGCTGATCTGAGCACTGTTTGTTTTTCCTTTTCAAGGTCTACTGTATTGCCCCCAGTTGCTCAACTTTTCAAGGAGTGTCGAGGACTTCACTGCCATTTCTATCAATGATTTTGCATACTCAATCGATGTTCTTCTGTGTTTGATAATCTTTCTTGTTTTGGAATCAAATCTCATACTTCAAAGGTCATGTTTACCCAAGTCTAATTGTTGAAATGAAATCAGAGAGATATCTGTTTTTGAAATTATTATTTTTTCTTTTGAAATTCAAACTTCTTTGGTCAAAGACCCAACACACTATTCAATACAGTCCTTTGATTATCTTGTATTTTGAAAACAGAAATGACCCGTTGTAAGATTAAAATGGTTTTTTTCCATGGTTCTTTCTATCCACTTTAAACTCTGATTTTGGGTACATCTTTTGATGGTCTGTGATGAGGTGACCTTTGAGTGAATTTCAAAAGCAAGGCACCCAAGTCAACACTTAGGCTTTATCAGGAAAGGTTATTTCTTTTCTTAGCACTTGTTTTATCAGCATGCATAATAACCAGTAGCTTAATTCATGAAGTCACGACCCTTATGGAAAAACTCTTCAAGTTTTGAGAGCGCCATTTATCGGTTCAAATTGCTTACTTGATTAAAAAGGGCTTTTAAAAGCACGTAATGCAGGCTATGGTTCATGGCTATGAAAGAAAAGAATTTCAAAGGCTCAAAAGGTGTTTGAGGGTTTCAAAGACCTAGGATCAACATCAACTATTCATCAACTCTTTTCTATTGTTGTCTTGGTAGAGGAAATGCCATATAACCTTGTTAACCTCAAAGATCAGTCTTTTCTTAACATAAGTCATAATCAAAATCCACGTTTCCATGATGAATAACCAACCTTAATCATCTGATAACATCAGAGGCTTTATAATGGATACCAAAAGTCACGTTTATAACTTAGTCTTTTTCTGGTGTTGACTTTTGTCGTGCCTTTCCTTGATTGAAATTTCTTTTTCTCTTTTATAGACTTGATAACATTCTCCTTCCTTTATCTTTGACATGTATTTAAGTGAAGGCAATTTCAACTTCCTTTTTTTTTTTGTTCTCTTTTTTTTTCACAACCTTCCTCAAAATTTTCTTATATGCCCCCAGTCTATATGTCTTCTTCTAGCTCTCTCTCAATCATTGGACTTTTGTTCTAAGCCTTCCTCTTTATCCATTAATCATATCAATGTCTCCAACATATCTATCATTTGCCCCCAGTGTGGGGTGTGATCCTAGTCAGGGTTTTCATGAAAAGATATTTTATCCAGCTCAAAATGGGACTACAAGGGATATAATCTTTAGAAAGTGAAGGGAATATCAAAGATGGCCTTTTCTCATTTCAAGCAAGGTCGGTTAGAACCGATAAATTTTGACCTCATCCAGTGTAATGATTTGGACTTATAAGAGTCAATGATTAACGAGTGCATAACTACCAAATCCACTACATGTCATTATGCATACTGCTAAAACTTAGCTATATGATGTGTGGTTCAGTTTCAAGAGGTATGAGTTCAAAATTGTTTAGTCACCTCATGTCATTTCAACAAGAATCGAGTCATTTCTGCAATCAAAACACTTTTAATCTTCAGGATTGATTATCCTTTATCGCATGTTGGAGTTTGATCAAAATATTTTATCAAAATAAAATGTTAAACATCTGTTGATTTCAAAACAACAAAGAGACAAAGCAAGACATGTTTCGTTGAAGGATGAGATGTGATCTCAAAACAAAATGCAGAATTCCAAAACAATATGATTGACTGTTCATCACCATTCTTGAATCAGCTTTTCTGGCAATATTTGCGTTTTGCCAAGCGCTTTCGATCAACATGTCATTCTGAAGATGTTCGGGGGACAATATAGCCAATGACACCCTCCTTCACCGACTCCACTTGTCTCTTGCTCACCAACTTTCAGACTCAATTCTTGCAATTCTTGAAACTGTTCACTTGAAATGGTTGAGGACCCCACCATGACATCACATCTCTTATCTGGATTATACCACCGAGAAATTGGTGGTTGCATGGGATTTGTCGGAGTCAAGCAAAATTTTGGAATCTGGCAGATGCTGGTCGACAAACTTAAACGGCAGAGGAATGTCCCATCTTGGCAAAGACATTTGAGCAATTGATGCTACCGTGAGACCTGGCTATACCCCATAATTGTTCACACCGTCGAAGTCATCTCTTGATTCACCTCTCATCATTGTTCTGGAATCCATGGCAGATCCTTCAATCTATCCTCTTTTCATAGCTTGTTCAATTCTTCGGCAAATCCTCACAACATCATTTCAATCTTCCAATGTTGTTGTGGTTGGCTGCGGATTGTTAGAAAACTTTCCAACAGCTTGGTAATCTTGGCAGTGCATAGAAACTTGTAGTATCGCTACTACCGACGTGTGGAATCACACATTGCCTCTATTGGAAGAGCTCCTGATGAATCTACAACTCCTTTGTCGCCTCTTCGATTTCTCACTGACAGTGCGGCAAACAAACACCTATAGAGGAAGTCCTGCTCTGTTTGAAGTTTCAGTATTCTCCATGTTTTTCAGTCTAGGCATGTCTCTTCTCTCTACTTTTGTGTTTTAGTACTGATATTGTTTGGAGGAAAATCATAGATGATCTGAAACTACTGTATTCCTTCTTGGATTTCCCACTTGCGGATCCACAAACAATTCCTGCCGAGAGAGCTCTGCTATGGTGAAGTTTGAAGTCTGCTCATATTTTCCAGACCAGGTCTGGCTCTTCTGCCTACTACAATGCTTTGCTGGTGCCACTGGTGGGAAAAAATTTCAAAGCATATGAAATTAATACATTCCCTTTTGCATTTCCCATTGGCAGATCCTCAAATAAATCTCTACAGAGAGAGCTCTACCACGTAGAAGTGCAGTGTCTGATCATGGTTTTTCAGACCATCTTGTGCTGCTGAACTGGAATTGAGCTCATAATCGGGGGTAACTTCAAAGCAAGCTAATGCACCATGTACAGGAGGCTAGTAGTCGTTTGGTTTCATTAAATGATGTGGAGGCGATGAACACTTAACAGTGCAACTGGACAAGAATCAGAGTTGTCATTAGTTGATGACTGAAGGCGTTGTTGTTTGTTCATGACTGAAAATGAGAGATATAGCTTCAATTGGATGTGAACAAGCAGTGTTCCTATAGAAGACTATGCAGACATTCTCTTTCCATTTGATGCTCAACACTTGTTCGAGCAGATCTGAGTCCAGCTACTTCACCTTCGATGCTCTCAACCTTAATCTGATAATGAGCCTCTATCTGACACATTTCTTCACTTTCATCATCTTTCTTCAATCACTTGCAGCACAACTTGTACAGGGGACCTACCTTTCAACCCGGTTCATGCATGATAAATGTATGAACATGTAACCTATATGATGAACTCGCCTTTCGAGGGGTGACAATATGATCGTAACTCTTGTATGATGGAACAAGAATCATGATTTTTGCCCAAACTCTCCAATGAAAATTTTCGAAGTGACGGCCAATGCTTCAAGAAGGGTTTGCTCGGATGCAAAACAAATATTTACGGAGCATACATCCTACAGGCAGGTTCTATTCATTTTACGTGAGACAGGGTAGGTTTGCTACTTGGTCTCTAAAAGGGGTCTCTTGTTGTCCCAGTGATTGCCCTCGTAAAGGCAATATAGGGGCCCAGCAGGTAATTGGTTGGCACGTGTCCAACTATTATCAGTCTAAGCACTCAACGAAGAGTTGGGGTTTACACAAACTTCAACCTTGACTCAAGTCATAAGGTAAGCTGCTAGTCCCCCACCTAACTTAAAGCAGGTGTGTGCTTAACAAAAATTAAAACTTGTGATGCATGAGAGAATTATATACAATGCATGAATAAAACACAAATAAATAAAACAAAGCACCAAAGAAAAAATAAAATTGAACACATCAAAACACAAAGCTTAGTCCGATAAAGTTGAAAACAATACCTTTCCCCAGTGGAGTCGCCATTCTGTCACACCCCAAAAAAAATCAGGCGCGCGGCATTGGCTGGCGATTTTTCATCGTTTGTTGCGTTTGCTTTGAATTCGTTCGTGGGAGTCGCCACCTAGTAATTTATTGAGGGCTACTAGGAAACCTGATGTACTGGTCTTGTCAGAGATCATGGGTAAGGGACTGGTTGTGGTTAGGGAAGGTATTAGCACCCCTAACACACCCTACCTGAGATAAGCTGCTTCGTGTTTTGATGTGATTTGAAAATTTAAAATATTAATTAAATTCTTAGGCTTGAATAAATCAGTTATTAAATCCCCGAATATATGTAGAAACTTGTCCTCATATTTTCATGGAAAATACAACTTGATTTTATTTGTCCTTGAGATATTTAACCATATTTAAATTAACAAATAATTCTTTGTTTTTTATTTTATTTTTATAATTCAATGACATAAATAAAAATGCAAACACAAACATTCACTTTTCACTATTTTTTTTGTTTCTTTTCTTTCCCTTTTCTTTTCTTTTTCTTTTACATCACATTACAACTTACAATAAAAAAAATCAAATGCTAAATAATAATAAAAAAAATCAAACAATTTTAAATTTACAAAAACAGCCCCCCCAAAGCCTCCTGGAATTGCTGGGAACGACACTGTGAAGAATCATGGGCAGCATGCCACTGGCGGCGCGTCTTCCCACGCGCCACCGCCACTGGCGGCGCGTGGGTTCACGCGCCGCCGCAGTAAAAAGCACAGCAACAGGGGGGTCCAAAACGGCTACCTTCCCCACTCCTCTTCCTCTCCGGCAGTGATCTGTAAACAAGAAAAGAGAACACACGCAACAGTTGATTTTATTCCATTTTATGTCTAGATCTGTGCTGATTTTCCCCTTTTTTAGATCTATTCTTTTCTGTCTTCTTTGTTCTTCGTGCGTCTGTTCTTTCCTTCTTCAGCAGGTGGCCGGTCTGGCGGTGTTGAAGAGGAGGGCTGTTAGGAGGCAGCGGTGGCTGGCTGATGATGGAGACCGAAGTCGAAGGGAACCGATCTGCGGTTTTGTTGTGCCGCTGGGGGAGGAGCTGGAGCTGCTGTGGAGATATCACCGGAGAAGGCCGGTCTGTGGTTCTGGTGATGACGGGGACGACTCTGTGGGCGCTGCTGCGGTGGCCACTGCGGGGCAGTTCTGGAGGTGGGTCTATGGGCGCCGTGTGTCGGCTGCTACTGGAGGAATCTCCGGTGTTGATGGAGAGGAAGAGATCGGGGAAGATAGGGAAGCAGCTGCTCTGTCGGTGCTGCTTCGCCGTTGCTGGTGGCCGTCTGCTGAGGGAGAAGAAGATGTTGTTGATGGCTTGGAGGAGCGACGAAAATGGTCCGGAGGAGGAGGAGAATGTTGCCCCGGCGCTGCTGTTCGGCCGCCGCTGGGAGAAGGAGCTGGGTCTGCGGAGACGCCGCTGGTTTGCCCAAATGATGGGCGGTTGGAAACGATGGAAATCATGGCCGAGAGAGAGAGATCATTCCGATGCTCTCCTGTTTGTTTAGCAAAGCCAAGGGAAAAAATAAGTGGTCGGCTCACTGGTCTGCGGGGGAAAGATGAGGGTTTTGTGGTTCTGAGATGAAGAAGGGGCTGTCGGGTTGAAGAAAAAATTCAAACCGACTGGGGGCTGCTGTTTTTGAAAGTGGAAAGGAAGGAATAAGCCGGCTCTGGTTTCTGAAGGATGAGTCGCCGAAGGAGAAGAAAGGGAGAAACAGCCGAGAGGGGGATGAGAAATGGTGGGGGTCCTTGGCTCTCTGGTTCTGGGAGAGGAAAATCCAAGGACCCCGGGGAATAAAAATTCAAAACCAGTAGGGGAGGCGCCGCCGGCTTCAGAAAAAATGGGGGAGAAGATAGGTTTAGGGTTTTTTCTTTTTGTATTTTTCTGATGTTTCCAAAATTAACCCCCCCCCATTGTAAGTGTTGGAAACCAGTATTTATAGGCAAAAAATATTGCCAAGTTTTCAAAATTGATCCCTTAACTTTCTTTTTTTGTAAGATTTGATTTTTCTTGTTTTTTTTGTATTTTTTGAAAACGAGTAATATCAACGTCGACTCGATGAGGAAAATCAATGATTTTAAAAACGACGCGTGAAAAGTCGAACGCGTTTGAAAATCCTTTGAAAAATTAAATTCTTTTTAGACGACGTTGAAAATGCTAAAATGACGAAAATATATTAAAAAACATATTTTTTGGATTTTCTTTGTTTTTCTCTATTTTTAGATTTTTTGAAAATATATAAAAAACATGGGTCAAAAATTGGGTAGCAACAATTCAAATGTTGGAAAAGACAAAATACAAGGTACATCAAGTGCAATCAACTTGGACATGAAGCTGTCATTCGCAAAACCAAACTTAAAAAACATGAGGCATATGCTCAAGTTGTTGACCAAGATGATGAAGATCAAATGTTTGTGGCTACTTGTTTTTCAACTAGAGACTCCTCATATCATTGGCTTATTGACAATCTACACAAACCATATGACTTTTGACAAGAGGAGAACATTGCAATCTACATAAATTTCATAGGTTTGAATTGGGAATGGTGATTATATAGTAGCAAAGGAAAATGAACCATTGTTATCTTAACAAATTCAGGTGCAAAAACAATTTCAATTGTTATCTATGTAGGCGATATAGATCAGAACTTGTTGGTTGTTGGGCAACTGATAAAAAAATGAATGGAGGTGACTTTTGAATATCAATCCTTTCATATTTTTTATGCTACTGGATAGAAGATACAACAGGCTAAGATGATGGGTAAAAGTCTATCATTCTTACCATTTAAGGAGGAGCTTACAACTTTCTTAACAAAGATTAACAACACAGAAGTATGGCACTATGATCTTCAACGTAGCATAATATGATGAAGAATGATGTAGTGAAAGGTGAGCCATTTCTTATTGGTCAATTACCAAATTGTCAAGCTTATTAGTTTGGTAAGCAAAATAGAAGGCCATTTCCCAAATCAACATAGATATCTGCATAAAAACTCCAATTGATCCATACTGATGTGGCAAACCCTAAAAAACACCTTCATTAATGCCTTGTTTATTTTCATGAAAAGTGGTTTTCTAGAAACCACTTAATTTTCAGATTTTCTTACGTTTGTTTGTTATTAGAAAAGTTGGTCAATAAAAACACTTTCTAGTCAAATAAAAATTTTAATTGGTTTTCAAGAAAGTGTTTTTCTTTTATTTGAGGCAGAAAACACTTTCCAGAAGTTATGAAAAAATTAGAAATGTCATGTTATTTGCTGATTATATCAAATTTGATCTTTTTATTAATTACTACATATTTTGTTTTGAATCTTTTTTTTCTTCAATTTCATCCCTTATAATTTGATTTTTATATCAACTCTAATCCCTATTTTTATGATTATTATTTGCTTTTATCTTATCATTTTTTATTTATCAGATTTGATCCATATTCTTTTGAATGTTATTTATTTTATTTGAAATAATTTATGAAATTATAATTTATTTATTTAATTAATTTTATTATTTCAAATTTGGTCTAGATTATGATTTAGACTAGGATTAGGAATTTTCTCATGGTCATCAAATAAGCAAAATATTATGGCACAATCTACTACAAAAACTGAATTTATAGTAGCAACAGTAGCAGTGAATCAAGCATTATAGCATTCTATGTGATTTGTACATGGATCAAAATAAATTACATAGATTTCAGTGGATAATCAAGCAGCTATAGCGATTTCTCACGATCTAGTGTTTCATGAAAAACCAAAATATTTTAGCATCAAACTCTATTTTTGACGAGAGGTGTAAAAAACTAGTGAGGTTATGTTAATTCACTATAAAATTCAAGATCAGTTAGTATATATGTTCACCAAGACACTTCCAGCAAGCAAATTGGAATTCCTAAAATAGAAAATTGGAATTTTTAATTCCTGAATCTAGGAGTCCTGTTTTTTCTATTTTGCTATCATCAAATAAATGTTGATCTAGTCTATAGGTATTTTGTTATCATCAAATAAATGTTGAGCTAGTCTACAGGAACAAGTTAGTTGGTTAAGAAATTATTTGCTAATTTGATGCTTTATTATGGCATTTTGATTGTTTGTTTTTCCTATAAATGTAATGAAGTTTTAATGAATAAAATAGTAATTCAAGTCTGTACAACAATAGCATACTATTATCGTAAAATTCTCTCATGTTTTCTTTTCTTTCCTTCCATTTAAAATCATCACCTAGGAAAAATGTCAAAATCATCTTGGAGAAGGGAAAAAGTAATGCCATGGATCTATACAACTTCTACTGAGATCTACTAATGGCTGCAAAGAACATGTTACATTGGTTACAAAACTTTCCTAGCATTTTTTGTACACAAATTTACAGCAGAAATCATGGTAGATATTGTTCCAAGCACTCTTTTATTTTTTGAAAAGTCACGGGCTTTGAAACAAATGAGTCCATGCCATTTGCATAGCATTCCTCTGCACTCTCTGATAATGCATTTGCTGTCATCTGCACATTCACCAGCAGACTCTGTTAGCGTACGCGGACAGAAAAAAATATGACATCTTTCAGTGGTTCTGGCGTAAATCGGCTAGTATAGAAACCAAGACACATTGCTGTGTTTTGATTGATAATAATTAACAAGTAGCTAATAATATTCAGGGTAGTAAGATTACAAGTGAATCAAGGGAGGAAATGGGGTATCAAGATTTTAAGGGTTTTTGATAGTGAAGTGCTTACTGCAATTATAGGAATCCGCTTATGATAATGAATTGAACTCTGACCATCTAGTACTGAAGCTGAAGATGGTGCACATGGCTCTATTCCAGCCTTAAAAGCAGCATCCCAATTGCCAGTTTCTTCGAAAGAACGAATCAATTGTGTAGCTTGAAGGCCATTCATAACAGGCATGCAGACATCCTGCAAAATTTGTATAATACATGGTTACTGCAACTTAAGAATCAAAGTATTTAGCTTAATCGAAATTGCATTCACACCTAAACTCATCGGAAGAAGCATGAACAAAGAAAAGGAGGTGGTGGAAATTATTTGAATCTAGAAATTACCATCAAAATGAGATCATAAGAACAGGACTGAACTGCACGCACTGCTTCTACTCCGTTATTTACGACAACCATGGTGTGGCCTAACTGCTTCATCATTGATTTCGTCACCATTACGTTGATCTTGTTGTCTTCTACTAGAAGGATCTTAGGCTTTGGTTTTGATTCTGGTTCTTGTGGAATGCTGCTAGAAGTGCACTGAGAGCTTGTGGCAGATTTCTCTTGTTCCTGACACGACCCCGGTGGGTCACCCGACACTTCTTTGTGATTATTGCAGTTTTTAGTACCATTAGGGATTTTACTCTTTGTGTCATCTAGACATTGTTTTCTTCTACAAACTACATTCTCGTTGTCACGGTCTGGACTATGACTAAATGAGCTTTCAGGTTCAGATAATGTCTCGGCAACTTCAACCATAGAACAGGCATCCTCAACAGAAGTCGTCTCTTTCAATCTAACGTTACCAGAAGGAAATGAGCAAGAATCCTCAGAGAATCCATTGAGTATAGGGGAATTACTGAAACCAATACTATGTGGCAATAATTTTTGAGTCCTGGTGGATCCATTAGAAGAGAATAGAGAGCCCAAAGTGCGTGGTTGGAACTGAAAGAAGCCAGCAGTTTCATCCTCTAGTGGAGCATCATTATCAGCCATCTCTGAAAGATCATCAGGATCATCGGAAGAATCACAGGTTGATGATACCTTATACGG
The DNA here is from genome assembly GCF_005239225.2 of Populus alba. Taxonomy (NCBI): domain Eukaryota; kingdom Viridiplantae; phylum Streptophyta; class Magnoliopsida; order Malpighiales; family Salicaceae; genus Populus; species Populus alba. The sequence goes on from NC_133289.1 coordinate 24,010,531, forward strand.
TAGCACAAACGTAAACGTAGATCCACATTTCACTTTGCTAGACACAGTGAGACGGCCTCCCATCAGCTCAACCTAACCCAAATGCATAGAAATGTAAGAAGGCTGTCTCAAAATCTGTATTCACACGATGTTCTGTTTCCCATCAATTTAAGCTATCAAAGCATGTTTGTATCAAAGTTTCAGAATACAAATTTCAGTTTATTACAGACAAAGTACAGATCACAAATGGCTTGGGTGGTCAGAAAACTCACCAGCTGTTTGCATATCGCAAGGCCTAGCCCTGTCCCGCCATATTTTCGAGCATGATCCGCACTAACTTGCATGTATTTTTTGAATAGAGTAGGTAAAGCATTATCTGACATGAAAAAGAAATGTAATGAGTGCTTCTACAATAGAAATTAACTTGGAATGTAATAGACAGCTAGAGTATTGATAAACAGAGAAAAGAAGAAAAGAAAATACTCAATTCTTCGACTAGGCAGATGATTTTAGAATATAGTTAAGCATATTGATAATGTACCTGGGATTCCAATGCCGGTGTCATAAACATCACAGCAAAGCCACACTGTTGTTCCAGGTACTTCAGGTTCCTCCCCTTGATCTCCGTCCATTGTGTTTCCATTCTTAACCGGTGTTTGAGGTTCATTGCTAGGCAAATGATTAGGATATGGACCTTCACTGTATTTTGTACTGTGGAAGCTTTTCCGATCGCTGCTACTTCGAGACGAGGATGTAGGCTTGCCTTCCTTTGGCTCATTTGTGGTTGACTGATCTGCAGATGACTTCTGATGTTTTCTTTCAGCTTTTCCATAACATGGATCCGATACGACATAAAGTTTTATCCCTACTTTCCCTTCATGAGTAAACTTGATTGCATTGCTTATCAAGTTGGTGAGGATTTGCCGGATCCTAAGAACATCTCCAATGACCTAAAACTAAAGCATGATCAGTATTTTTTAATTTGACACAGTAACAGATGTTACCTTCAGACAGAGCTAAATGGCACAAAAATATTGATATTGCAGATTCAATTTATATAAAAACAATATTCATGAGCAATGCTGCATCTAAAGTTTTTTCTTAAAAGTTAGTCTATCGACTTTGTGTTATGAAACTTTTACCTCAATGGGAACATCATCGGCTACACGTCCTTCCAAGGTCAGAATCTTTTGCAATGATGCCGCAGCAGTCTGCAGCACATGTTTTACTACCTCTCGTGGTCGGAATTTCGTAGCCTCCAACTTCATAACACCTGACTCAACCTTGGAAAGGTCGAGTATGTCATTTATAAGTTGAAGAACCAAATCTCCTGAAGATATCATGACATTCAATAGCTGTCTTTGCTCGCGATCAAGGTTTGTGGTGGAAAGAATCTCAGCCATGCTAACAACTCCAGAGAGAGGTGATCTTATTTCATGAGACATGGTTGCTAGCATTTGTTTTGCACGCATTGTTTCCTCTGCAAAAGTACAGAGGTACAAAGTCAGATTGAACTTCTCAAGTCACCACAACCGAAATTGTCGACGAAAAAACAAACCTGTTATATGGATTGTTTTGTTAAGTTCTGTTTCCTTAGCTTTCTGTACTGCTATCTCTTCTCGAAGCCTTGCCATTTTCTCTCTTTTCCTTACCTGTTTTGCAACCAGGAACATGAATGTCTATTCTTTTGCAAGATCAAGAAGATTCTAAATAACCACGAAAAAGAATGATTTACCTGATCAGTTACATCCATTCCCATATAGTTTATACCGATTGTCTCCCCGGACTTGCTAAAAACGGGTTCTACATAGATCAAAAATGTCTTTGAACCAAATAATTCTGTCTCAAATGTGATTTCCCTCTTTGCAGGCAATCCTTTATCCAAAACTTCTTTCTTGAAATCTTGAGATTCCTTAACTCCTGCGCCTGAAAAAATTTCGACATCTGTTTTTCCTATAATTTCCTGAAAATGGAATGGACAATATAGAATTATAGATAGGTAATTCAGTGACTCGAGCTAGCCAGCAATACTTTGAAGAGGAACAATGAAAATGAAAAAGAAATCCTGCCTCGATCACAATTTCTTACCTCCTCTTGCAAACGCGGAAAATGATTATAGATAAAGCGATATCTTAAATCTTTATCCTGAAAGAAATAATCAACAAATCAGACCTTTTAGCAAGAAATTGGGCGCAGGCAGGCAGAAAGAATAGGATTATGTCTGCTTTACTCATAATACCTGATGGCCTATAACAACAGGAGCATTTTGAAGTACAAAATGTAAGAAATTATCAGCCCTTTTCAGAATCTGTGTCAACTCTTCAACTGGGGAGGATTGCTTTTCCAAGTTCTGTATGCTTTCTTGTAACTTCTCTGTCAGTAACTCCTCTCTGTGGACACTAGCCTCCAACAATTTCTCTAAATGCACTACTCGCTGTTTCCAGTATGCGACAGTGTCGAATTCAGCATCTATGTCTACTCTCTTGCTTTGAACAATGATATCACTTTTTCTCCGAGGAATATCTTGATATATATCAAATATTTCATCCAAAATAGAAATCTGTCGCTTATCACCACTGTATCTTTCTTCCTCAAACCGAAAATCCTCCAATATCTCCAATTTCTTGAGCTCAACTTCCTCTCTTTGTTTGTTTAAGATGTCAAGCTCTTCTCTGAGAAGGCGGACTGCATATGCCTGTTTATACTCCCAATGCTGTACAAGATGTGCCAGCTGAGAAGAGCCCCTATCAGTGTAATTCGTCAGCTCGACAAGATGATGGAAATCAACTATAGTTGGCCCCTCAACTATGGTAACCTCCTCTAACATGTCTTGATCCCCTACCGGCTTCTCTACATATGGCTTTGAACTGTCAATATCTTCAGGCCACATTGAAGAGAGGGCTTCAATGTCCATGTCCTCCATTTGATCATTCTCCATTTCGCAGACCATTAAACCACTTACATCAAATTTATGCGTCCATTATTCAAAGGCTACTGAACCACTGTACTCGCGCCACTCTACGCACCAGAAACAATGAAAAACTTCAACCTTCTTAAACCCTTTATTTGCATAAGAAAATCTTCAAACGGCAGTGGTAGAAAATCCAAAACCATGAAATCTGATGCACTTTGTTTTGACAGGAAAATTGTGCTTTCCTATTGGAACCAACAGAGCAAAAATGAATTACTGGAGAAAACTCACATCCTACACTTCAGAAATGGAGAATCACATATACATTTACAAACATATCATGCATCAAAATCTTGAACATAAGGGAGCAGAAGCAGCAGCAAGAGCAACAAATAACAGCAAAATTGGATTGCAATACAATAAAAGCAGAGTTGATTGGCTATAGTAGTTTTATCTATTAAACAAAATTCTCTGATAAATATTGAACCAATGATTCAAGACTTGAACAGCACTCAGGCTATTTCACTTTGACAATCACAACAAACTTGAAATTAAAGAAAAATAATCATTAAAATTAAAGAAAAAATATTTCAAAAAATGCAAATAGTATGGCCCAATTCAGAATTTTTTCAACAACTTCTGAAAATCGCTTAATTTGCTGAATTATGCAAGGAATAAGAGAGAAGAATACCACTTTCCAGGAAAACAAACAAAGTATAGAACTGAAAAGCTGACACACAAAAGCCAGAACAGCCTATACAAGACAAAATGGCAACAAAAATTTCTACAGAGAAAGGGGGATTCTTTGAGTTAAATCAGTTAACCAAAGCAAAAGAATTTGGTCTACGTTTTCTCATTTATAAGAACATAAAGGACCTCTTGTGTTGCATCATTTTCCACCTCAAACAACATTAAAGGACAAGAAGCGCAAACTCATGCCATTGTCAAAAACTTTTCACGTACAAAGCAAAGGATCCATCAAACAAAACAATTCAAGAAACACTTCCAATCAAACCCAAAACATTGAATTCAAGAAACACAAAGAAACAACTAACCTTGGTGAGTGGTGATTGAATCAAAGCTCATGCAACCAAGAAGCAAAGAAGATCAAGAAAGTAACATGGGCAGACAAGAAAATGAAAGTTTAAGGGGGAAAAACTTTTTCACTGTAGATCTAATGATGAGGAATCTAGATCCTGGTTTTAACTACTGAGTCAATTTTTTTCAATGGATAATTAGCCACTAACAGCGAGAGGGAGAGAGAGGGAGAGAGAGAGCAAGGAGAGCATGTGAAAGGCAAAAAACAAAAACAAAACGTGGAGAGAACAGAAGGTATAATACTAATACTATAGCTAGGCAGCTAGCTACTAACACCAAGAAGCCATGTGCATTAGGAAGTCAAAAATATTAGAAAAATTCTTCAAATTTAGCCTTTTTTTCACTCTTTTTAATTTATATAATATTCTATAAATCTTTTTCTCTCTTTCTGTGTTTTTAAAGTGACATTCGTAGTCTCTTCTCTGCAACAAAAAAAAAAAAAAGATTGGAAATCACCACTTTGGTCTCTTATACTTATGTTTTCTCTGTCTTCATGCTTTTACTACAGAGAAAGAGAGGTTTTTTTTTTAGTATTTTTTAAAAGGGAAAGGAGTTCTCCTGATTTTCCCGCCTTTTATTATTTTTAGGGAAGTGTTTGATTATTGGTTAGAGACAGAATAGATGGAGATAAAAAAAAACAAGATGGAGATATAATTGTGTTCGGATATATAAAATAAAGTAATTGGTTTTAAATCTTGCTTGGTTATGCTAAATAAAATAGAATAAAATATAAAAATATATATTTTATTCTTAATATATATTGTTGTAAAAAATAATTAGATATTATTTGTTTCATTTTAGTTTATATTAAGTATTGAAATTAATAGTATTATAATAACCATAATTCTAAAATTAAGACTGACTTGAGTTTTTGAACTGGTCCGAGTTTAAGAAAAAGATGAATGATTGACTTGACCGGAAAATAAAAAAATCAAGGACTTTAAAAAAAAAAACAATTTGTTAAAAAACAAGGTCGCTTTGATTTTTTTTTTTTTTTTTTGGTTTGTCGGATTGACCCTCTCTACCAGTGACTTGAACCTTGCATCGAGTTAACTCTCAGGTCGAGTTTTAAAACTATAATAATAATCATTTTTATTCATGTATTAACTCAGGTCACCTTATGCTAACCCTCTCGACTTGTGACCTAGGCCTTGCCCTAGTTAACCTTCGAGTTGACCCAGGTCAACCCAAGTTGATCTCAATGATCCGTGACCCAGGCCTTATCCTTGGTTAACCTATGAATCAAGTTTTGAAATTTGATAATAACCATTTTTATTTTATAATGACTCGAGTCAATTCGGATTGACCCTTCTAACACATGACTCGAGCCTTACCTTAAGTCGACTTCTAAGTTGGATTTTTAAATTATAATAATAACTATTTTTATCATTATGTTGATCAGGGTCAATTGTCAACCCCACTTATTACTCAGGTCTTGTCCCAGGTCAACTCCCGAATCAGGTTTCAAATTATAATAACAATCATTTTTATTCTTATGCTAACTTAGATCAACACAACCTATGACTCGAGCATTCGACCAATGACCCGGGCTATGCCTTGAATCGACCCCCCAAGTTGTGTTTAAAAACTGTAATAATAATTATTTTTATCTTTATATGTTTTAGTTGGATAATTTTGAAATTGAGAGCTTTTTACAAGGATATTTTAATAATAAAAAAATAATAAATATTATCTTTGAAAAAATAATTTTTTTTTTTTACCTCCTACTTTGAAAGTATAAAAATTTAGAAACAAATTTAATTTTATGTCTTTATCTCGGATGATAAGTCGTAGTTTTAAAACTCGATATAAAATCAACTTAGAACAAGGTCTAGATCACAAGTTGAGAAGATCGATCCCAAAAATTAATAAAAAAATAATAACAAAAAAATTGTTTTGATAAAAAATCAATAAAAAAAAAGTCAACATGTTTGTCAAGCGAGGTTTTTTCCTTTTTATTTTTATTTTTTTCAATCCAAACCTTATGTTCTGAATTTACTTCACAAGCCAGTCCGATGGATGAGTGTTGAGAATTTACACTGTAATTGGTGCAGGAAGCAGGTGAAAAGTTTTGATTAAGATTAATTAAGTTTTAAAAATAGATCATTTTATCTAATGCATTTAAATTTGGGTTATGCTTAAGATTATGTTCTCTTCAATGCTAAAATTTTTGTGTATGATGGTATGACATGACTGAATAAAACTGAAGTAAATTGATTCAAATATATATTTATTGTTAATAAAAAAAAATTCAGTAATATAATCTCTCGTTACAACACTTACATCATATGTGTAAAAAAATATTTTTTTAATTTTTTTTTTCTTAAAAAAAAGATTTGAACTCGAGATTTCAGAACTTGTAGTCTTTCTTTTTTGTCTCTTTTACAAACTAATGATGATGTATTTTCATCATGGATCTTTTTATTTTCACATATCCCATGTTGACGGGGGTGGTTGATTTATGTTATTCCTCTTTTCTTACAAGCCTTGAGCATGCTATTCCTAAGTAATAAGTATACATTTATATGGGAAAATATGTAAGAAGTCCGACCGATTTATATTATCAGAAAATTAAAAAACATCAATAAAATATTTCTACTGACCAATTTTATTATTGTTTTAATTTTGTGGTAATGACATAAGCAATGGAGCTCATTGCAATTAGGACCCGTTTAGAAATTTGGTTCAAACATCATTCCATCCAAAAAATTTAAAAAAATTAATTTAAATTTTTTTTATATTTTCAGATTTTTTTGATATATTAATGTTAAAAATTATTTAAAAAAAATTATTTTAATATATTTCTAAATAAAAAAAATATTTTACCATATTCTCAAATATGCACATACTTATTTCAGCATTATAGTGCCCGAGTGAAAAAACACTAAAATATACATTAACTTAAAAAATAGTTCGAATAATTTATATGAACAACAGCACATTAAATTCGATTTGTTGGAAGGATATGGTGACAAGTAGGTTTATTCTATAAAAAGGCAATGCCTATATATATATATATAGTTTATGCAACCATAACAACAAAGCCACTTCCTCGTCTCTTCCTTTGGCATTTGGACCTAGCTAGCCTCCATAGCAATTCCTCGTTAATTGATATCCTCCTTGTCGATAAAGGCAGAGAAAATAAAATATGTCATAGCTATTAAACTATTGATCAAAGCGTAAATAGTTATATATATTCATTTTATTAAGAGTATATTGTCCTTGAAGAAGATTAAGAGTAATAATTAGTCCTTCTGTTAGGTTATGTTACTTTTCCTCCATCAAGTTAGGATTAGTATTTATCAAGTGATTAGCATGTGATATAAAAATCACAAGAGAAACACGTGTGTTTAGGGCTATGTAATGAGAGATTACATGCGAGGTGCGTTTCATATTAACAAAGGTACTGTCACATGACAAGTATATATTAACTCCAATTTGGACAGAAACCTAACTTCGTTTAATACAATGATTAATCTTTTAGGAGCCTTGGCACATTTTACTTTTAGTATAAGCTACTTGGAATATTGCATTTTGTGGCAGCAAGTGATCACTAGGTAACCTCAAGGGATGGATATGATTAACAAGGTATGTTATTATTATCAAATAAATAAAGATAATGAAGATTCGAATTCATGACTGCTTGATTATAAGTTATGATATCATGTTAAAGAACCATCTCAACTTAATAGTTTAAATTGTTAGGTAATGTCTCAAAACATTATTTATATTATTCTTTAACATTGCCAAAGAACCATCTCAACCCAATAGCTTAAATTGTTAAGTGAGGTCCCAAAATATAATTTATATTATTCTCTAACATACTCTCTCAAGTGAAAGTCTTTTGGGGTTGAACTTGTACAAGTCAACGCTACCTTGTGCTTAATTTTTATCAAATAAATAGGGATGATGAGATTCAAACTCGTGATTGTTTAATTATTAAAGCTCTGATACTATGTCAAATAATCATCTCAACCTAATACCTTAAGTTGTTAGGTGAAGTTTCAAGATATGATTTATATTATTTTCTAACAAGTTCATCTAAAAAAAAAAAAAAAAAGTTTTGATTGTATATAAGTTCTACCTCTTGCATTAATTTTAGGATAAAATATAATATAATGAACGAATTGAACTATTTTTTTTATGAATAGACATGCAAACAAATGATTAAAAGGTTGGCTAATATTAAGACTCCAAATGTTAAGACTATAATTATCATACTCCACAGTAGAAAAAAGGGTATGATACACAATTAAACAACCATCTAGATTTTATAAATATAACATTGAGTTAGACTTTCTTGTTCTCAGTGCAATTTCTTTATATAGATCTATTATATATAGATCTATTAGTCATTTCTTTTATGTAATTCAAATCCTCATAATCAACTGATGTAGAATGGAGGGCATCATTATCATCCCCATCGCACCATAATTATAGTCCAAGATCAAGTTATAAACGGTGTAGGTAGTTCTTACACTTGTTAAGAAATATAGAGTTATTTTATTTTATTTATTAAAATTAGAATAATATTTTTATTTTCTTTTCAATTTATCATATATATATATATATATATATATATATATATATATATATATATATATCTTTGTATTTAGGTTAAATATGTTCCTTTAGATTATTGTGATCATTCAATATTAATGAAACTTTAGCCTCTTCCTCTCTTATTTTTGTATTTCTATTTATTTATTTGGATTGTTTTACATGGTATTAGAGTATGGTTTCATGGAACGAGACTTATCTCAAACACATCTTTCGTGGATCCAACTTTGAGAAGATATTTGTTCAGTTTCTACAATCTAGTATTTCGTTTTTCTTTGTTTGTTGATTATGGCTATTTAAAGAGATGATTCGCTTCAATCTGTAAGTGTGAGGTTGGATGAAAAGAATTATTCATATTAAAGTTGTGTGATGAGAAATATTTTTAAGGGTAAGAAGATGTGGGGATATATTAGTCTATTAAGGTGCAACAATGAATATTTGGAGCAAAGTAGGCTTTAATAACAGGCTTTGGTTTGGGTGCAATAATTCAACATATTAGGTTATGGTTTTTGCTTCTTCCCTGGATGCTCATTTGTTCTTGTGTCCTTTTTGGTGGATATGGCATCAGAAAAATATTATCTCCTTTAGGGAAGTTTATGATGGCGATGAATGGCTTTTTAGGAACATTTACAACTTCATAGATGATTATAGTTTGACCTAGAAAGTTATCGATGATAATCCGTATACTCCTCTTCAAATTTCATGGAAACATCCAAATGAAGATTTTGTTAAGCTATATATGGATGTTAGTTCCCTAGGTAACCCAAAGAGAACTGTTTTTGGTGGCCTTATTAGTTCGGCAATGGGTTTCTTTATGATAGGGTTTTTTGACTTTGCTGGGATTGAAGGCAATCTTTTGTTAAGTTGATTTTTTTTTTCACAACCATATCATTCGTCTTAAAAAGAAAAATTCATGAACAAGAAATTATGGATATTAGTACTTTTATTTTTTGGTTTAGACAATCTATTAAATCTAGCTTTTTCTTGTAGAAAAAAAAAAAAACTCATTTATCATGGTATTTTTTTAATTTGATCCCACGATAATAATATCAAAAAACATATTCATAATCGAGAACCAAACTTAGGTAACTTTATATTAATGATTTGTATATATATTCTTAATTGAATTAGGAATTAATTAGTTCTACCACATTATGTAACACAAAAAGGAATAACATAAAAAATTGTTTTTTTTAATGAAAATGGACATGTAATTAAAAGAGATCTATTATTTAATCTACATTTGTATAAATGTTTTGCTATTTTATTGAGGTGATTTTCCAAAATTTAGGGTATATAAATAATTAGTTATTTAGTTTTTAAGATGGTGGTTAATCAACATGTCCAAATAATTGGCTTTTTTTCTCTTTATATCAGGGAATTTCAAACCAATAGTGAAAGTTTAAGTATCTACAAAAACAATCTCAATCGGGGGATTTAAAGACTCTCCAATAATAAATTCAGTATTTTTATAGGAAAAATAATAAATGACTTAAAATAGCCTTCAATTTAAGAAATAAAGATATTTGTTATTGAGTTTTAAGATAGTTAATACTCTGAAATATATGTAAGTTTTTTTTAAGTGATAAAAGTTCTGAACTCTTACCTGAATGATTAAGGTGGTATTTATATCCCTTGCACCTTGTCATTGGATTGAAAAGTCATTTGCTTTCAGTGGCATTAATGAGGGATAAATACTCCTCACATATCATTAATGAGATAATAAGTATGGTAGGTCTCTTAATATATCTTGTATACACCTATAAATGTAGGGGAATCATTATCCCAAATATGAATGACTCATATAATTATTCTAGATGAAGAGGCCTGGCAGTTTATCATGTTTAAAATACTTTTAATTTAGGAGATCATCTAGGGTCTGACACATAATTGTAGAACCTATCAGTCTTTGAATCCAAGTGCTTTGGGTTTCATATTTTTGCCAGACACATATTGTCTTGGGTTTGGATAATTGTCAAACCCAAGTATCTTAAGTTTGACATGTTCGCTAGATTCATATTGTCTTGGATTTAACTGATTTTCAAATTCAAGTATCTTGAGTTTGACATGTTTACCAGACCTATATTACTCTAAGTCTGTCACATTCTCTAAACCCATATTATATTGGGTTTAGTTATCAATAAAACTTCAATGCTTTAGATTAAGTATATATTTACGAGACCTATATCATCCTTTTTAATTTATAAATTTTAATTAAAAATTAGTGACTCATTATATTGTACTTTGATTGTACTAATGAATGTCAACTGCTTCCGTATTCGTATTCCGTATAGTTACCATAGCATAGAAGGTTGATTAAAAATTTTCAAATAAATTAAATAGAATTAAGTGAAACCACTTTGCTTAACCATATTTTAATCAAGTTGCTAGCTAGCTAACTTCCTAATTATTTAATAATTAAACCCCTTTTTGATGGAATAAATTAAACAAAACCCTTTACTGGTCATAAAGAACCTTTGGTGAAAGAGAGGGCCACACTGATAGGTTAATTAATTAATCACTTTTAAGAAAAAAATAATTACATGGAAGAGAAAGATGATTGGCTGAGACAGCATCCTCAATACACGGATTAGTTAACTGCTAAAAACTTTCGGCAAGTGTGCTTCAGTCCCTTTCACTAGGTTTACCAAAGATGGCAATAATTATTTAATTAATTTTTAAGAGTTTTGTTTAAATTAATAAATAATGGTATTGATGACTACAGAAAATTAACCACAGAAATAAAGCAATGTGATTGGTTCATAAATATACTTGCCAACGTTGAAGATTATATAAAAAAGAAAGTTCATGTAATTAAGGATTAGTTTGTGATGTTTTTTCCAAGTTCCAAGAGTCGTGTGCTTAATTTGTTATCACATGTTATAATTTTATTTTTATTTTTAGGGTAGAGGAGGAAAGCACATGTTCTCTTGATTTTTCTTCTCATGGTCGGCATCATGTTACCCGTAGTTGACTGTTTAAGATATTAATTGGTAACATGGCTTTGCAAATTAATTAAGATCCCAACGCACAATTAATATTATAACAGCTTGAGTTTTCATAACTTATCATATGGAAATTCGTTTCCACTCATGCATTCTGCATATCATAATCCCTTATTCCACTTTAGAAATTACTTTTGAGAGCATTTGGTTATTTTCTTAAAATAAAAAATGACAAATAATTGATATAGATGGAACATGTCTTTTTGTCCTATATGTGTTTGAAATGATATAAAATTATTTTAAAAATAGATTTATTTTTATATTTCAAGCTTTATCTATTTCACCAAACATTTTTTTGTCTCTTTTATTATAAGACACTAACTAAACACAACATTGAAAAACTAAAACTTCATATATTAGTTTTTTTTTTTTTAAGAAAAAAAAAAGAGAGTATTACACGAAATTCATAAATTAAAATATATAAAGATGCATAGTTTAAATCTTGTGTAACCAATTTGGTGTGTATTGGAGTAATGTGATGCACGAATATTTTTGCAAAATAACTTTTCAATTGATAATGCATTAAAAATATTTTTAAAAATATATATATTTTTTAATATTAATACATCAAAATTATTAAAAAACACCTAAAATATATCAATTTGATATTTTTTTTTAAATGATTTAAAAGGAATTTAAAAAAGCAAATTAAACTGCAAAAATAATCAGTCTTAGTATAATTGCCATTATATCTATTCATGAATAGTTTATGATTTTTTTATTTGCAACATGAGCTGATTTATAATTAGTTGGTGAATGGATAAGTATTATGCATTATTACTAGATAATTACATATACTATTGTTCTTATTATGTGATTAATTCTCTTTATATAGACCATATATATTCATGAAATAACTTCTAATGCATCAAACTAATGGCATATATATTCTACATCAGTTATTGGCAAATAACAATATATAGCTAAAGCCTAAAATGCATTGTTTACCTAAAAGGAAGAATGCAATGAGGGAAAAAATCACCAATCATTTATCAAAAAGAAAACTCCAAAATATTGTAGATAATTGCATGGAAATCATCAAGGGTTTTGTTAGTTCTGACAAGATTCATGTTGGGTCTCCAAGTCTTGTGCAGTACGTGGCAAATTTCAAATGGGTGTACTAAAACCACAGTAGACATCTGCTTGGACTACTGTGCAAGTCCAAACAAAGACTACACTTTTTGCTCACATTCATCATTTGGGATTGGAGCCTTTAATTTTTTCGGTGGAGTAAATAAAAAAAATAAAATTAAGAATTAAGGAAATAGTGATCACGAGGAGGCACAAAAACACTCAACTCATCAGCAGCCAACAGGTGTCTAGTAGTGAACACTTTTTCAATAATCATGGACAGCAAACTCTCCGCCAGAATCTCTCAATAATAGCATACGGATTGCTTGCTTATGCAAAAATTTTATACATATGTTAATTTTTTTATTAACCCTAGAATTCAGGCTGGGTTTAAAAAATAAACGAAACCATGTTTTATCTCCTATAGATTGAGTGATATTCTGATCTTATCCTTATAGTTTAAAACTTTTTGATGCTGATCTTATATTTGACAAAAAAAAAAATGGTATACGTTTTAAATGTTAAATGGATAATGAAAATTTATTACAAAGTAAGAACCGTAATTTTTATGTTTTTTAATTGTTAAGAATTTTTATGAGACATTATGATAAGTATAGAAATCCGGAAAGAATGAAGAGAGAAAACATGAAAAATGAAAAATGAAAAATAAAAAAGAGAGAGAGTAAGAAATCGAGACTTCATTAGGTTTTGTTAAGTATTTAATGGTAATTAGAGATAAGATTGAAGCTTTTTCTAATAAGGAATAATATTGAAAAAATTAAATTGTAGGGATTGTTTTTAAATTGAATTGAATTAACTGATTTCATCCTTTAATATTTAATTTATTAGGTGTTGAGTTCCTGAGTTGAGTTTTGATCAAGAATTTAATGAATTGCAGGTTTGAGAGTTTAACTCGGGTTTATAAGGTTTGCTTCGTCTTGATATCTTTTCTACGATGCAAAAAATGGTTCGCTCTATTATAGTTTCATATTAAATTAAATTTATTGATTGCATCTTTGGCATGTTATTTGAGACAATACTAGAAGAATTTTGTTTTTTAATTATTTTATTTGGAAATTAGTATTTTTTGTTTATTTTCTCTTTTTTTATTATTAAGTTATCTTGGTATTATGTCTTGAATCATGGATTTAACAGGTTTATTAGGTTTGACTCAATTTTATTTTTTTTTAATATTTTTGAATCTCGATTATAATCTTGAATTTAAAAAAATTGTATCACCATGATATTTTTTTGCGATGAAAAAAACAGAAGATGCGGGCCACTTTCTAAATGAAATTACAAGTACTTGATGCCAATCCCCCAAACCCTGGAAGCACCATACCACCTAAGATTGTGATTTTGTCATTTTGACAACTCCATGACAAAGAAAAGAAGGCTTTCCCATGAATCCTACATTTGCACTTCTTGTAGGACATGTTGATTTGATATAGCTTTTCTCAACGTTGTCTTCTTGTAATCTGGTGTTCGTAGCTATGGCTAGTGACATTTCGTGTCCATATAGGATCTCCCAAGAACCCCTTCGCGCCACGGAAGGGTTGATTCATAGTTTTTTTTTGGTTTCCAAAGGACTATCTTTCGTATCCAACAAGTAACAACGCTTGATTCTCTCACGTCTATATGTATTTAGTTTGTGTTTTCCATAAAGATTAATTGAGGTGACATAGGTGCGTGTTAGTTTTTTAGAGTGATGGAATTTTTAAAACTATAAAAAAAAGTAGAGATGATTGATTAGAAATATAGTTTGGAATTGATCCGTTGTAATGTTCTTGTATTTAAGTCGGGATATCAACTTAGATTTATCTTTTTAATCCAAAATGATATTTTCCTTTTAAATCATTAGTTTTGACTTAGTTGAAGATCAATATAAAAGTAATTCAAAATAAAATTTAATCTAGAATTTAATCGATGATAATAAATTCTACCATTGATTCATCGATATAAATTCTACAATTGATTCATCGATATCTCCATGCCACTCAAGCACACCATTGAAGACCCGACTGAATATCAGGAGCTAGAAGGCTCCTGAGCATGATGTTTAGCATTTTAGGGCACATAACATGGGTAGTGGACAACACCACTCCGGGATTTCTTGCCTAGCTCTGTAGTAGGGTCCCCTTTCTAGCATGATAATTAAGTATATATTGCATGCAAATCACTTTCACTATAGATAGGAGGAGCTAGGTCTTGTCTTGGTTCTTACCAGGTAAAGCTAGGAGCTTAGGACAAGAAGATTGCTTACTGATAAAAAGCAGTATAATATCACTATCCTAAGTTGTATGTAGCTAGCCTTCTTTCTGCACCTACTCGAACCAACATGTTAGATTAGACAAAAGATTGCCTAATCATAGAAGCACCACATATCTCTCTTTACATCTCACTTTCCTCAAATCTATCACAGCTTGTTAAGCGCCCCTTTTCCTCCTTTCTCAGCCTACTCACTCCATCACACTCTTCAATGTTTATTATTATTGTTTTTGTTTTTATTAGGATATTTTAAACATGTTTGTAAATCATTTGACATGAAGTTGTTTTTTCTAAATAATTTTAATGACATACATTGTATATGATTTGATGTATTTAGAAGAACATGTAATCTTTTTCTTAAGTTAGATTAAAAAAATATAAAAACACTAGCAAATTTTTGTAAAAACAAGATACCTTTTGAATAATTGAAATAAAAGGGATATGTTCCATTATTTTTTATGTTTTGAAATAACACAAATTCACTTTAAAATTGTTCTATAAATAGATTTGTTTTATACTAATGTTTTTATCTCTCTAATCAAATATATGTGTGTGTGTGTTTTTTTCATCCGAAGAAGCTAACTTCACTAGCAAAATTATTATGAATGGAACAAGGAATATCAAATTAAATATTACCCTAATTAAGAATGGATGTCATCATTTTTATAGACTATGCTACAAAAGCCCATTTGGCTTCAAGCACCTCATTGTCTTCACACGTACACAAATCCTAAAGAAAATATAATAGAATGCGATCTAAGGCAATGAAAATAAGTGTTAGAGAGAGAGGGAGAGAGAGAGCCCATTGCCGGTCTTCGAACATGCTACAATAGCTTGATTGCTTCCCCCCTTCCTAAGAAACAATGCTGGGTTTATTTAAATAAATAAATAAATGCTGGGTTTATTTAAATAAATAAAAAATAAATTTACATACATATATATATTTATATTTTTTATTAAAATATTCAAAAACATTATAGTGTCAACCACATGTTGTGTTCTAATTAAGATAGAATGAAGAATAAATTTACACAGGCTGTCTTAATTATAAATGGAGCAAGTACTTAAGAAACTTGAGAAGTGTACTAGAAATTCTTAAGTAAACGTAGATGTCAAATTGGTCGGTTTATTTGCATGTTCCTTGCATCCACCTAATATCTCATCGGCAACCAACTCTTTGACCTATCAAGAACATAGTTGGTGAATTTGGTTTGATTTAATGGGCTGATCCGAAAAATTCAAGGTTTGAAGTTCGATTGGAGTCAGGTTTTTAATTGAGTTTGATAAAATATTAATCTGATAAAACTTAATTGGGTTAATATTGATTAGTTTTTGTAAATTAAAAAAACAGAGAACAAAAAAAATTTGATCTAGAAACTTACAAGGTTGATGCGGTAAACCGTAAATTAACTTTAGTAATCAAATAATTCAACTATGATACTCTTTTCATGCTGTGAATAACATTACCTATTACCTTAATATGCAAGTGTGAATTGTGATCATGATATCTTCTATATATTTCTAACTGCAAGGGTGTCAAGTGCGTGCAGATTTGATATGGGCCTTGAGAGTGACTTCATTGGTTGGGGGCCTATCGGGCCTCAAAGCCTCTAATTCATGTTTGGAAGCCCAATAGATTAAGTCTTTTCCTTGTTATCCTTTTTTCTGCTTGTCATTGTCCCTGATATATAAAACAGGTTTTTTAATTTCAAAATTATTTTCTTAAGAATAATTTGTTTGACATGCATCTTAGTACCAATGTCCACTTGTAACTTAACTCAAACTAGGTTACTTGGGTAAAAGTTGACATGGTTCAAACACAATCCTTTCAATTTAGTCAAAATCAAATTGATTCTTGATTTAACTTCTTAATTTTTTTAAAAAAATAATATTGTTTTAACTTTAAAAAAAATCTTGAAATGATAATATTATCTCGAGCCTTAAAAGACCGGGTTTTATAAAAGCTTTGACTCGCTAAATGCTATCGATTTGATTGATCTTGTGATGTATATATTTTAGTATTTGAGTGGAGATGCAACTATGGATGGCCCAGAATTTCTTTCTCAATTCTAGCCTAGCAGCTTATCACATGGCTAAAACCCGAGCCATGTCTATTCTGCCTGAGCCGACTACATTTTTCTTCTCCAAATTTCTTCACCTTCTCGAGCCCATCGACTCATGCATCAAAAATATATATAAAAAAAAGCACTTGAGGTCTTGACCCAGCAATTAAAGGGACTTGTTTCATTCCTCTGTATCCTGGGTTCAAACCTTACCGTGCACGTCTGTCACCCCCGCGGTGCCTTACATGCTCACTGGGTTTGCAGGATGTTCAGTGAGCCGTGAGAATTAGTCGTGGTGCGCGTAAACTGGCCCGACACCCATGTAAATCAAAAAAAAAAAAAATATATATATATATATATATATATATATATAAAACAAAAACCCATCTGACAGATTTTAGTTTTCCCAATTTTATGATAGTATTTTGCTATACTCTTGTGAAAACGACATGTTTTTATGAAAGGGATACTGTTCATTTTAAACAATAACATATTTCTTCGGTTTTATTTTTTTTATAATTCGTATTTTCACAGTTTCTGCCCCCAAAACTCTTTATTTTCTACCTTTCTTCTTCCCTTTAAAATAAATTTAAAGTAACTTTTTATATTTTAAAAACATAAAAACACAAGGAAACATGTCTTCTTCTTTTTATCTTATCACAAGACAATAATATATATTCTTTATTGACGACTATATAGTATATATATATATGAAAGAATATGTATTAATATTTAATACATACAAGAAAATGAAATTATCTTGATTTGTTTTTAAGAAAATCCTTTTGTAATTTGCACAGAAAATATATCCAAACCAACAGATCAATCAATCAATCAATTTTGTTGACCCATCTCAGCTGGAACCAGTAGCTCATAAATTTGCAAAGTGGAAGAAATATAACACAATCTATCTTTTCATTACATTATTATCAACCAAACATGATTGTTCAGACAACCTAATAAGTCAACCACATGACTGTTCTTTAATGTACGAGATCATCTTGTTTATGTTCTCATTACATGCATCAAATCCCTTGATAACAAATTCAAGATGTGGTTTTCCCATTTTTACTTTGGGAAAAATTCGAAGCGTCGTCTCTTAAAAAAGTTAAATTACACGAACAGTGTGTCTTTGAAAAGTCAATTGCTTGAAATTTATGTTGATATTTCAATTTATATAAATATTTAATTTAAAAGGTTTGTTTTAAAAAAAAATTTTTTTCTTAAGAGAAAATCGGGTTTTTCAATTTTTATTATTCATTTGTTTTTAATTGAATGATCTTAACAACTAATCTTTGCACACTTAGCAAAACTGATTAGCAAATCTTATCTCATTCAATTTTAATGGATTGTTATCTTAGTATATAGCTAAACTACAAATTGAAAGTTTTTATAGAAATTTGCTTGGAAACAAGAATTGTGGTTTTGTTGGGTTAATCCTAAGTCAATTTAGATTTATAAAAAATTTTATATTTTAAAAAATAATTAAATGATATCATTCCAAATAAAAAAAATATTTAAAATTGATAAAATCAAATCAAATCTAGATTTGATGAGATCAATTAGATTACATGTTAACTCATTGAGCTATCCAAGTTTAATTAATTTATTATCCATTTTAATTTTTTCAAAAATATTTGACAAGGTTGTGAGATCAATGGATCAACGCACCAAACCAACACAATTTAATAACTATGAAATTTTGTAAGGTGTTTTCAAGATTAAAAAGAATAGAGATAGGGTTTTTCAAGTTAATGAGGTTACAAAAATTATTAGGAATATTCTAGGATGAATTATTTCCAGAGATCCTTGCATATCATTCATAATGTGTTATATAACTTTCACTTCAAGACTACACTAATTTCTTTTTTAATTGATCTTCTCTGGGATGTTAATCTCTTTCTGAATAAATACATGCACAAAGTCCCTTAGAGGTGTTGGTGGAAGGCCCTTCAAAGGTCAAGTCAGTGCCAGGTTTTTTTATATAACAAAAGATATTAATTAAAGTATTAACGAGTTTTTACGAAGATAGAGAAGAGAAAGGGGGAGAAGATGTAGAATTCAAAAAGAAAAGGCAGAGAATGTTTATTTTTTTATTTTATTTTTATTTTTTTTTTATCTTGAGTATAAGGTTTTGAACCCATTTCTATATATTCCACTCCTCTTTTATATTATATGGCTTGACCTGGTTTATACAACGTAGGAGGGGTAGAGATATAATCTTATAATAATAAAATAATATTATTGTATTACTTGTAACATCACATCTAATTAAATATAAGGCCATGTTTGTTTTTCCGGAAAGTAGTTTTCCGGGAAATCATTTTCCAAACTTTCATGTGTTTGTTTGCATTAAGAAAGTTGGTTAACGAAAAACACTTTCTAGTCAACGAAAAATATTTCAGTCAAAGAAAAATTTGGCTTGGTTTTCAGGAAAGTGTTTTCCTTTAGTTGTGTTTGTTTTCCGGAAAGTGGTTTCCGGGAAATCACTTTCCAAACTTTCTTGTGTTTGTTTGCCATTAAGAAAGTTGGTCAACGGAAAATACTTTCCAGTAAAAGAAAAATTTGGCTTGATTTTCAGAAAAGTGTTTTCCTGAAAAATTTCAGCGAAAAACACTTTTCCGGAGTTGTGAAAAATTTAGAAATGTCATTATTTGCTGATTATATCAAATTTGATCCTTAAACTTTTAATTGCTATATATATTTTGTTTTGAATATTTATTTTTCAATCTCATCTCTTAAAATTTTATTTTTATATTAACTTTGGTCCTTATTTTTATAATTGTTATTTGCTTTTTTCTTATCATTTTTTTATTAAAATTTTTTATCTATCAAATTTGGTCCTCATTCTTTTGATTGTTACTTATTTTATTTGAAATAATTTATGAAATGTTGATTATTATTATTTTAATTTCTTCATCTTTTATTTTTTTTTTTAATTTTTTAGATTTGATCTCTATTATTTTGATTATTATTTATTTTATTTGAAATAATTTATGAAATTATATATTTTTTTTCAATTTTATTCTCATTTAACTTTTTAATTTGTAAGATTTGTTCCTCATTATTTTAATAAACTTGAGAAAAATAAAATATTAATAAGTTATTTTCTAGCTCATTTTCCATGACATAATCAAACACTGGAAAGTGTTTTCCAACTTATTTTCCATTACACTATCAAATATCGGAAAATACCTTCCCGAAATTCACTTTCCAAAAGAAAATTACTTTCCAGCAAACAAACGGGGTCTAAGTATAGATTGCTTGCTCATATTTAATAGGATGTGATAAATATCATAATTACTAATTCAGACCTAGAATATGTGATGCTCAGTGTGGAATTGTCTTTCAGCCATACACTCAACTTTAGGGATGTTGAACTCAATTCACACTCGAAGCCAAGAAAATAGAGCACGAATGCATCCAAGTCCAACATGTGGTTAGGCATGGACGCATCTAGATCCAACGTTGAGTTAGAAATGGTCACATTCAGGTCCAACATGGAGCAGCTGGCCACAAATCAGCCCCCCTCCCCGTAACTTTGAGAAGTGAAACCATGACCCATTACAAGTTAAAAAACACATTAAATTACTATAGCAAGCACAAGCTCAACTACGAACGATAGTTTTCTCTTAGTGATTAAACTATAACATAAAAAACCAGCTAATCAACCTCTCTAGCACACATAATTAGCAATTCCAAACAAACATGGAAGTGAAACAAAGAAGCACGACTCCGAGAAGGATAATGGAATAATTCCTCATGCTTGCCAGGCAAGGATGCTTTCCCAGAACCTCCTCCTCCTCTCAAGATGCAGCACGTGACCAGTCACGGTCCCAGGTAGAACAAAGCAATTGAAAACATGGATGGAAGAAGAAGGAAAAAAAAAAAGAGCAAAAAAATCAATACTAATTTTCTTCTTTCCAGCTAAGAAACTTCTAGCTACAGACGAAGATATAAGAGAGATAATATTTATCTAAAATTATTTTATAAATAATGATAATTATATTGCATGATTTATTTAACTTTGTGACATTCTTACTATACATTTATTAATTCTTATATTTTACAATGATATTATTCTTTTTTATTTTATGATTAGGGATTTCTTAAATCGTTTTTTTACACTTCAAGAACAAATTCGACTTTTCAATTAAATAAATAAAAATTATCTATAGAATCCATTTCAATATCCATAACCATTTTAATATATCTAAAAGGGACAAGATAAAATAAATAAATAAAAAAAACGTAAGTACATAAACACTTTCCCATCATTAAATTCTTATGGTTGGTAATCATATTAATAATAATAACAATTAACCACTAATCTTAATTACCCTACTAATCAACCCCACCCTATTTCCATACAATAAATAAATAAAATAAACAAATCTTTCCCCAAATCACCATCCCAATTCCCACACACCAAAAAAATAAAAACCCTAACAAAACACTATTCACAAACTCTCCTCTCAAAATCCCTAATTTACATGTAAAAAAGGGGAGAAAAACACGCAAAAAATCCTTTGATTAATGCATGCAAACAACAACAAGTGTAGATGCATGTCGGTGGAATAACAGTGGATCTGAATTGGTTACTACAATTTATATTCACTGTTTTTGTAATTGGTTTGGGGTTGTTACACCTGGTTAAGAATACGGCGTCCAAGTATTTCGAAGTCGGCGCTAATTTCGAAGCAGCTGAGAGTAGCCACACTGCTATTGATCCAAATATTATTAATCAAGCCGTGGAAGCTGAAGAGGACTCTAGTATCTGTGGAAATTGTGGCGGTTTTGGGACTAAAAAGTGTTCTCGTTGCAAATCCGTGAGATATTGGTAAGTTTTTGGTGATTTCTTTGGGTTATTGATTATTGGGTTCTGGTCAAAATTTAATCTTTTTTGGGTTCTTTTGATGTTGGGAATCAATGGGTTTTTGTTATTTTTTTGGTTTTGCAGCTAAATTAGTGATTTGGAAGGTAATTTCAATGTGTTTTTGTGTAGCTTAATTGTAGTTACGGCTCCTTTTGGTGGTTTTTGAGGTTTTGTGTTTTCTTGGTTTTGTAGCTAAGTTAGTGATTTGTAGGGTAATTTCTTTATGTTTTTGCGTAGCTTAATTGTAGTTACGGTTCCTTTTAGCAAAATTAGTAATTTTAAGGGTAGTTAATTGTATTAGAATGAATTGAGTTTTTGTTTATATTAGTGATTCGTAGGGTAATGAACTCCGTAGTGATATATGGTTTGGCATAATTATGCATGATCTAGCTTAATTAGTGGTTAATGGGGTAATGAACTAACTAGTGACAGATGGTTTGTTGATAAAAGTGCAGTCTTTTTGTGTTGAAGGTGGCTTGTTAAACTTGGGAATTCTGGGTTTATGCTCTTTTGGTTTTGTGAGCTTATTTTTTTATGGTTTTTTTGGTTAAATAACTTAATTGATTTTGTAGGTAACTGATTGTGTTAAGAGTGCTGTTGGCCTTTCACAAACACACACACATATATTTGTGGGTGGATGGGTGGGGTGGGTTTGGTTAAAAATGTGCTCTTTTGTATTTAAGGTGGTTTCTTAATCTTATAAATCACTGGGCTCATCCTCATTGGTTGGCTTAGTTATGCGTGGTTTAATTGGTTGTTCAAGCTTAAGTAGCGATTGTAGGGTAGAGATAGCATTGCAATGCTATAATAATAGACTATGATATAATGTGCTATTAGTTTTTATTGATTTTATGATGAAGGTTTATTATCTGTTTCATGCTTTTATTTTTCAGATGAAGGGTTTTTTAGTCTAATTTGGAAGTCTTTTTTTTTGGGTTTACCTATCCTTTTAATTGAGTTTAATATGTGGGTTTTAGGTGCAGATTTCTTAAGTTTCTTTTTTTAGCATAAATCATATGATTGTTCTTGTTTTCATTTCCCCAGCTCACAGAGATGCCAAGAAGCAGACTGGAAGGCTGGCCATAAGTTAAAATGCAAGGATTTCAAATTAAATTCTTCACAAACAGTAAGATCAAACTTTGGTTTTAAACCTTCAGGTGGTGGGAGTAGAAGCTTTTCTAACGCTGCACTTGTTCCTGCCAATGGAGTTTCTAACTCTAAGCCTATAAAGAAGCCAGGAAAGGTATATGTTTTAACCTTTTCTCATTTTGTTGTTCATTTAGATTATTTAGTGAATTCTTGTTCTGCATAGTGAAAACTTCAACACACTTAAATCTCAGGTTCTTTTCCCGTATGATGAGTTCATTAAACTTTACAACTCAGACAAGCCCGAATTCTCTCCCTGTGGGCTCTTAAATTGTGGAAACAGGTAAATGTTTGCAACCCCCGTACACCTTTATTTGTTCATTTGAGCATAAACTACGCATGGGCAGACACAAACATTTGCTAGTTGTGTTATGTTTTTCATTTGAGCATGTGCCATTTTTTATTCAATTATCCCCTCTCTCTTTTTTTTTCCTTCACAGTTGCTTTGCCAATGTGGTTCTACAATGCCTCACATACACAAGGCCACTTGTTGCATATTTGTTGAAGAAAGGCCATCAAACAGAATGTAAGCTCATAAATTGGAATTTTATGTAGCCTTTTTGTTCTGCTTTTTTGGGGTGGTTTGGACAATTCTTCCCTCACAACTTTTCATATTTGTTTCAGGCAGACATAATGATTGGTGTTTTCTTTGTGAATTCCAATCCCATGTTGAAAGAGCAAGCCAAAGCACACTTCCCTTTTCACCAATAAATATTCTTTCTCGGTTACCTAATATTGGTGGTAATCTTGGCTATGGAAGACAGGAGGATGCTCATGAGTTCATGAGGTTCTTATTACTGGCCTTATCTGGTTTGCATATTCTGAGATAAACATCCCCCATCAGAAGAAAAGACACGACACACACCAAATATAATAAAATAAAAGAATCAGTTGAGGAAGTGATTGACTAGAGAAGAAATTTTGGTTGTCTTCGATGCTATGCCCAGTTCAATACCATAAACCTTTCGTGTCTTTTCTGTAGGCTTGCTATTGATACTATGCAATCAGTATGCCTTGATGAATTTGGTGGAGAAAAGGCTGTTGAACCTGCCTCTCAAGAGACTACAATAATTCAACACATATTTGGGGGTCGCCTCCAATCTCAGGTCATGCATCCTGTTATACTGAAGCTGTTTGATTTTGTTCTTGTTTGTGAAAGCTTCCTTTCTCAGCATGCATTAACTGTATTGAATTCCACTTTTATGCCATTATCCAGAGCTTCTCATCCTTTTCTCTGTTATTAGTCATTACAAATAGGGAAAAAATAGAATTTGATGGACTCTTGGACTGAGCTGTTTCTGAGAAGTCTGATATCTGGTGCTGGATGCCATGTTACCATATCGTATTGGAAACGTAAAAAATCCCTGGATGATGTACCAAAGCCTTATAAACCTGTTCCCAAACCCCAAATAATCTCTCAATTGATTAGAGGGCTCCTATCTCTAGTTTGGGATGCTGTCCTGACATGCTTTATCTTCGTTAGGTGATATGCACAAGATGCAATAAGATTTCAAATCAGTTTGAGAACATGATGGATTTAACTGTTGAGATTCATGGTGATGCTGCATCCTTGGAGGAATGCCTCGATCAATTCACAGACAAAGAGTGGCTTCATGGAGAAAATCTGTACAAATGTGACAGGTATGGCTGCTTAATCCTGTGATTTCTGAATCCCAAAAGCTTAAATCATTTACTTCATTGATACCATTTCTTCATCTCTTTTGTTTCGTTATGCACACAATCTTTAATTTTAATATTTATTTTTTAATCTTCAACCTTTTATTTTAAGCAACTACTAGAAATTCAATCCTCTTGGATTCTTCCACCCTTGCTATGACTGTATGAGCAATTTTAAATTATGATGGAGGTAGTTGCATTTTAAATTCAAATATTGATATGCTTTAGAACTGAATGGAGGAAGCAGATACATGTATCTTGCTCCAGCTAGTTTGGGATATGAATCTTGAGTTGGTTTTATTTTTATCCCTGGATGGTGACTGGGGTTTGTTGGTTTCAGCAAATCTTTTTCACCTAGCATTTTGAGCTAGGATAGGCAGATGGATGGTAGATGTTGAATACGGACTATTGGTGCATTATTTACTGTCCAATTCTTCCTTCTCTAGTCATTCCTTGGTCCGGGACTTGGAATATTCTCTTAAAGAGGAAAAATATGTGCATATTGGTTATTGAATTTTCATTTTTACCATAGCATATTTAACATGAACAATATAATTGCCTCACTGAATATTCAACATATTCTTCTCGCTGTGGCCAAATATGGCTTCCATGAACTTGTGGACTGAAAATTACTTCTAGTTCTAAGTATGTGGTCTCTAAATATCTGCTTAAAATATGGCCGCAGATCAGACAGAATAAAATGATGAGTTGTCCAGCCAACTCCAACTAGTTTGGCATGATGCCTTGATGGTTTAATATTTGAAAGTGAAATATGTCTTACCATGAACTTTATCTTTTTTTCATACTAGTTTGTCAATATAATTGGAGCCCAGCAGGTTCTAATAGAACAAGGCTACCAATAAAATGGATCACAAGCCTGCATTTAATATCTTTTGATGTCTGCATCTGTTCTGATTTAAAGTACAATTTTAAACTTTGTATAGGTGCAATGACTATGTCAAGGCATGGAAGCGTCTTACCATTCAACGAGCTCCAAATGTTCTTACAATCGCTTTAAAGAGATTCCAGGTCTGATTTGTTTACATGCTATGGATATCTCTGCTGCTGTATTACCTTTCTGAATCTAAACTACCTTTTCTGTGAAAATCAATTATTTTGCTATATTCTAGTTCTAGAGGTTTTGATAACTTCTGAAATCATGTGGACATAACTTTTCAGAGTGGGAGGTTTGGTAAACTTAACAAAAGGGTAACTTTTCCTGAGATGTTAGATCTGAGCCCCTACATGAGTGAAGGAGGAGATGGCACTGATGTGTACAAGCTTTATGCAGTTGTTGTCCATGTGGATATGCTAAATGCATCATTTTTTGGTCATTACATCTGCTACACCAAGGATTTCCATGGAAACTGGCACAGAATTGATGACTGCAAGGTAGGACACCCCCCCTCCCCAAAAAAAAAAAAAAAAAAAAAATCCATGTGCACTTCTAAACAGATCTACCATCTACAGCTTGTGAGGATTGGTGGCCTTATCTTTTTAAAATCATAATGTGAAACGTGTTTTTTTTTTTTTTTTAAATTTAAATCTAGTGTAAGAAATGATTTTCTGCTTTGGAAAATTGCTATGCCAGAATACTATGTCCCATCATTATTACATCAAATGAAAACAGCTCAATTGTCACGCTCAATCTACATGGACTCATTTTTCTCTAACTGCAGTTCTGCCTTCTCCCAGGTTTCTAGTGTTGAATTAGACGAGGTGCTTTCTCAGGGCGCATATATGCTTGTGTACAGCAGGTATACAGACTAATGCCTGATGGTGGATATTGACTACCATCCAATCTCAATTTTATCTATGACCCTCACAACATTTGCTTTGCTTATATACAGTTACAGTATTTAGCATGCTATAACCAAGTTGCAGGCAAATTAGATACTTCAACATTCATTGCATACATTTCAATGGGATGGCTTAAAAACTTGATGGTATGAGAACTTGAGGAAAATATAAGCATAAAATTATGGATTTTATTTTCTTATTTTATGTTTAAGCAATATTGAAATTTCTGGTTTCCTTGTTAGAAACATTTATATAAGCAGGATGCACATGTCAGAACACTTATACAGCAGAATGAGACTTTGAATTTGTTTATCTGAATTGGGGCATACAAGCATCGTCTGTTCAACTGCAGTGTGTGTGTGTGTGTGTGTGTGTGTATTAAGTTCTTTCTGGCTCTGCTCTGAAGATTGTATTTGCCTGATGTTGGGCAGGGTTTCTGTTCGACCATCATGTCTCAGAACCATTGAGCCTTCAAAGGAGCAGCAATCAATCGTGAAAGTAGAACTAGATTCTTGCACAGAGAACCCAGTTGAACACCTTTCACCAATAGAGTCGATGGATGCCACAAATTCTGGGTTCCCAGCACCTGAAAATGAAAATTCTGAAGTTGGAAGTGAACATCACGAGTCAGGGACTGGTAATGAAGATCCTGATGATATGATTGGAGTTGATTACTGCTCAAGTTTATCCATTCCAGTGGGGGTTTCTGGCCTCAAGAAGGATTCCGCTGCTGCACTTGATTCAGAAGCTGTTGTGATAGAGCACTCCTTGGACTATACAGATACAGTCATGTCTGAATCAGATTCTGCCGTTGCGAAGGATATCAAAGTAAATGGCAGTATTTATTCATTCTCGAGTGAAGAGATTTCAACATAACCTAATAATTTGAAACGTCAACCACCACTCCACGATTTGGACAGCGAGGACACGGCGCAACTGAAGCTAAAAGAGCAATAGTAGATATTTATTGATGATAATGATGCTTTATCAATCACTAATTGATCTATCATATTTTTTAAACAATCCCCAAATCATCAAAGGAAAATTTGAGTTGGGCATTTTTATCCGGGGTTTCATTATTTGCAGAAATCTCAGATTCTATTTGTAACGGTTCTAGATGGGAAGAAGCCTCACCTTCCTTCAAATGACACAGTACGAGGATGTCATTGCTTCATGAGCAGGAATGTTTCGTCTATAGTCTACTCCATAATGTAAGTTGCCAAGAAATTCTAGTCCAAGGAAAGCAAGTGATAGGTTGTTTAATTTGTTAGTGTACCACTACAGCATAACATCCTACTCTAGGAATATAAATTTTCTGGCTGTGTCAAGAACAAGCCAAAAGGGTCACTGTGATTGATTAATAGCTTGTGCATGTATAGAACCTGAACCGGTCTGGAGCTGCAGAGAATGCTGGAATGTGAACAGTGGAGATTCTTACATTGATTGATTGATGGGGCTTTGCTACTTGTTATTGTGAGATTTTTTTTTTTAATTTATATGGATGTCTTTAATGAATTTATGTATATCTAGATTAATCTTTGATTCTTACATCTATTAAGGCTATCTTTTGACTTGTACTGTTCAAATCTCCTCGCATTTAGGGTGGTTAAAAAGTGTGAGAAATAGGTTTTTTTTTTTTTTTAATTTCTAACTGAATCTGATCAATTCGAAGTAAGTGATTTGGCCCGACTCAAAATTCTGTTCTCAAGTTTATTGGGTTAGCTTAAATCAAATTCGAATGTCTGTGTTATAGATTAGGTAAACTTGGATTAAACTTGAAATAATATTGTTTTATTTATTTTTAAATAAAATAATATTGTTTTAAATAAATTTTTTTAAAAATAAAACAATGTAGTTTTTCAAACAAAATTTTTTTTCTTGAATTTAACCTGACAAAACCAAGTTTAATAACTATATTTTATATTCATAATGATGAATCAAGTCTAATAATTTGAGCCCAAATTTTTTGATAAAAATATATATTTTTAAATTATTTTAATATGTAAATATCAAAAATAATTTTTTAAAAAATAAAAAAAATTATTTTAATTTATTTTTAAGTAAAAAATACTTTAAATTTGCAATTCCTGTCACAATTCTAAACTGATTTTTAATAGGATATGTATAGTAAAAATTTATAATATATATATAAAAAATAATTTTTTTTTTATTATCTTCATTAACACCGTAATCCTAAAATTTCGAAGTCTTATAAGTACGAACCTCTTTTTTACTGGATTAAAAAAAGACATTTTACTCCCAATCCAAGAAAGTGGGTCCAAAATTACTAAATAGTAATCATGATAACGGTAAAGGGATTATTTAGAGTAGAACCAATAGTTATGTGAAGTGGTTAACATCTTAGACCGTTTATCTTGAAAATAGTAGAGCCAAAAGTGGAAAAACAGGAGCCAGCAAGCAAGCAAAGCCATTGCTCATCTGATGGCGATTTCTCTCGCGGTGTTGCCAGCTGTTTATCTTTACCCTTGTTGTATTATTATTATTATTATTTCTCGCTCTATCTTCCTCCTCTTTTTTTTCTTCTATATTTTTTACTACAGCAAAACCACTCACAAAAACCTCTTTCACTTGATCCAAGAACCCATAAAAAAAGGATTCTTTTTTGTTACTATAATGTAAAGGGAGTTTGTTTTTAGCAAGGTAATTGATTTTTAATGATGTCCCAGATTCCAGTTATGTTTTCTATTTATTCTTGCTTCCAAAGTTTGATGCTTTTTATTTGATTAGTTTGTAGGGCTTTGTTTTGTTTCTGATTTTGGGAAATTGTTGGGATTTGTTTGACTCAATTGACAGCAATGGAAAATCGCAGTGAAGCAGAAGCAAGTCCTTATAAGAGGTACTTGTGTTATATTATTGAGTTCTTAATCCAAAACCTATTAATGCATGCATGTAATACTTATTCACATTTCGTTATCTGATTGATTTGTTTGAAGGCATTTTAATGAATTTGATGATTGTATGTGAATGAATGAATGTAGTTTGGTTGCGGCCGTGTCATATGGAATTGCTTCAATGGCTATGGTTTTTATCAATAAGGCCATTTTGATGCAATATGGTCACTCAATGACCCTTCTCACTTTGCAGGTATTGAATTTTTTGACTTTGAAAACAAATAAAACCCTTTTCTTGTTTAATTGTATTGTTATTTGGAAAAATATTTCATGTTGTGTTGTCAATCCCACTTGATGATGAGTTTTGAAGATTTTTAGACTTGTTTTTCTAATATGTGTGTTTTCGGTGATTATGATTACGATTACTGATAAAGGATGTTGTTATTGTTTGATTCTTGTTGGTTGGTTGGTTGGATTAGCAATTGGCGACGGCATTGCTTATACATTTTGGTAGACGAACAGGGTATACGAGAGCAAGGGGAGTCAATATGCAAACAGCTAAAAGACTTCTCCCAGTTTCGCTGTTCTACAATGCTAATGTGGCTTTTGCTTTGGCTAGCTTGAAAGGAGTTAATATTCCTATGTATATTGCAATAAAGAGACTCACACCGCTTGCGGTACTTATAGCTGGAATTTTCTCAGGAAAGGGAAAGCCTACAACACAGGTCTGTGCTGCCACTTATTGAGCTAGTTTTCACTGAATGCTTACCCTTTTTGTTTGTAACATATATAAGATATACATGGGACTCTGCTTTGCCAGTGTTTTATTTTACGTTAGTGTGTGTGTAATTGGACTGGTAAAATTAATGGTATTGACAGAATGATCAATAATTCACATTCCCGATTCTTGAATTTTGAGATTTCATAAATGAAGGAGAAGCTTGCTGTTCAATTAACAGATAGATGTTACTAAAAGACCAAATTTTATTTATATGCCCATAATCTAGTTATCAACCCTTTGAATCCTTGAAGGCATCTCCTTGACTAGTATCTTGAGTATAGGATGCTCCTTCACTATGACACTTTTGCATTGTATTTCAGGTTTCTCTTTCCGTGCTATTGATTGCTGCTGGAGTTATTATAGCAGCACTTGGAGATTTTTCATTTGACCTTTTGGGATACGGCATGGCCCTTACTTCTGTTTTCTTTCAGGTTGGCTATTAATTCCATAATTTCCAATGAATGTGAATAATACAGCGTGATGATGCTTGCTTGTTTACTAATAGTAGTTGTGATTTGAAAGTGCAGACGATGTACCTTGTGTTAGTTGAAAGATCTGGTGCAGAGGATGGCCTCTCTTCAGTTGAGATAATGTTCTACAACAGCTTTTTGTCTCTTCCATTCTTGATATTTCTCATCATAATTACAGGGGAATTTCCAAACTCTTTAGCATTATTGTTTGCAAAGGTCAGAATCTTAACCCTTCATATTTAGACTCAAATTATTGATTGTGATAGAAACAAATGGCGTGCTGAAGTTCTGAAGCCTGTTCAGAGCAAGCTAGAATGCTATTCTTGTTTACTTGTGTAGGCTCTTCTCATAATTGTTTACAAATGGAGCTTTGAATTAATAGTTGATGGTCAAAACCTTTTTATGTAGCACCAAAAACGTTTTCTATGACTTCAAAGTTTTCTATCAGAGTCTGAATTTTACAGTTAGGCAGTTAACATCATTGAAGTTCAGTCTAATTTATGTTGCTGTAGGAGCTTGTACCTTACCAGGAGAATCTTGTATTCCACTTCAGATTTTCATGTCAATGGTAGAACACCATTGATCAAATATGTTTCAGTGTGCAGTCAGTTATTTGAGTTTTATTATTTTCTTATTTGAGTTTTTATTATTTTCCTTTTAATTGGTATCCCAACTGAAGTATCAAATAGGTTTAGGTCATGTTATATTGGTATCCCGCATTTCATATTTTTCCATTTGGGATTGTTGATTGATGCCTTTTGGAATAGTCTGGTTCCTGAAATCAGGAAAGTGCAATACTTGGCCATTTCAGAATGATCTTAACATCCTGAACATCTAAAACCTCGTTTTTTTTGTAGGGCAGGGCAAGGGTATCGATTATGTATTAGGGAAACTAGGTCTGGTTTTTGTAGAGGGGTGGGGTGAGGGTGTTGATAGCGTATTGGAATGCAAAGTTTGATTCATGCTATAGACACCCTCTTGAGACCATGACCTCTCCAACTTGTGATAAATTTAAGTGACAGTTTTAGTTGTCATATTATCATTTATATTCCCTCACAATTTATGAACAGTATCGGGCTACTGACCTTATTATGTTGAATATCAAGTGCTGTTCTATCACGAATGCAGTCCGAGCAAGGAGATGCCTCGGAAAACTGCATAGTTGCTGCAACTTTGATACTGTCTGGTCCATCCTGGACTATTCTATCATTAGACTTTTCTCATTGCTTCAAGTTGATGTTTTCTGGTGTATCCATAAAACTCAATGCCTCCACATGCATGTGCCTTGGTTTAAGTCTGAATTATTGTCTTGCCTCTTCATATGGTATTGGTCTTGGTCAATCTTTTTAACCAGATCATGTAATTTGTTTTGAAAAAATTGTGGCAATCAAAAAGATTTCCATAAAGTGCAGTGATGATTCAAACTTCATTTTTCCTCTACAAAGTGCTGCATTTTGCCCTTCATGATTTCTAACTGGAAATCTGTTTTTTATTGCAGAGTAATTCCTTATCATTTTTGGTGATCCTTGTTATTTCATTAATAATGGGCATAGTTCTCAACTTCACCATGTTCTTATGTACCATAGTCAACTCAGCTCTAACAACAACCATTGTGGGAGTCCTCAAAGGTGTTGGGTCCACGGTATGTGCATATAACCCTTATAGTCTATTATAGAGAATCTTGGAGTTTTATCATTTAAACAAATTGTTTGTGGGTTTTTTCAGTTACCCTCATCTTTTTCAGACCATTAGTCATGTTTTGCTAAATGTTCAAGAGCATTAAGTTTAAGTTTCCTTTTCCTTTTCTGCTCAGACCCTTGGTTTTGTCCTCCTGGGTGGTGTGGAAGTGCATGCTTTGAACGTGACTGGATTGGTTATCAACACAGCGGGTGGTTTGTGGTACTCATATGCCAAATACCAGCAAAAGATGAGTAAACCTCCAAAGAGAATATCAGATGTAGAGGCTCGTAGCAAATAAGTCTGCTTTTGAGGATCACTACTGGTGATGAGTTGCTGCTTCAGCCGGTTCTTTATCTGATTTCTTGTCAATTTGCCTACACTGTATAATTCACAATGATCTCATAGTAACAACCAAAAGGGGTGGAAAATGAAGTATAGCGATAACTTTTTGTTCTTAAAGAATATTCAACTCTATAGCATAACCTTGCTTGGAACACTCTTGATTTCGTTCGGAGAAGATGTCGAAGTCTAGATGTTGGACTTGTGCTCGAAACTGATGCTTAAGCCACAGAATGTTGTTCAAAACGTTTTAATCCTGTGAAATCAAAAGCTTCTCTTAGCTCATTTTCTTTCTACTTTATGATTGCATCATGCATATGATTCTCAGCTGTGATGGTTCTCGTCAGAGTCGGTGAAAATGATTGATCTATCCACTTCTGTGCTTGTCTGGAGACAAGATTAGTTCTGATAATGCAAACCCTAGAGCTAAACTGGGACTCCTGAAATCCTCAACACGCATCCCGTGCTAAAGATCTATCCACTTAACTTGAATGATCTCCCCTCTTACCACCACCCCTTAGAAAGGCACAATAAATGGGAAATTAGGTGAATGATCATGACAGAAAGTAAGAGTTTAACTGCTGCAATAGGCAAGATGAATCCTCTCAAGTTCAAGAAAACATCCTATCATTAGTCAAATCAAGTGTGAATCATTGTTCATACCAGTTTTCTCTTAACTTGATGCATTGCTCGCTGGTACAAGACTATAAGCTGTCTCCACTCTCAAATGTCTCTTTCATGGATAATTAATCTTTCAAGTCTAAAGTTGTTTTCATTTTCTTCCAGCACGGGGGGTACTACGATACCCCAGCTAGCTTAAAGCATACCATTCAAATTAGGATTCACAAGAATTTAAGGATTGATATCATTAATGTTTTCCATTTTTAAAAACTAAATTTAAAAATATAAACAAAAAACTTTATTTTTTTGTTGTTTATTACAAAAATATAAAAAACCAATAACTAGTTGTCAAAAAATTTCAAAATCAAACAAATTTGGTTTTAAAAAATTATGACAATGGATGATTTTGCTTTTTGTTTTTCAACATAAAAATTCAAAATAATCAAGTTCTTAAAAATAGAAACCGCAAATGATATCAATGTTTAATTAATGTCTCGAAACAAAAGAGACAAAAATAATAAATGACAGAAAAGACATGTCCCCTTGTATTTTATTTTTTAAAATGATAAAATTTCACTTTAAAATTATTCTAAAATATATTTATTTTATATCTCTATCTCCGTTTGATTTGCTTTTTTTTTTTTAATATAAAATTTCAAAATAATCAAGTTCTTAAAAATAAAAACTGCAAATGACATCATTATTTGATTATTGTCTCAAGATAAAATAAATAAAAATAATAGAGATAGAAAGGAAATGTCCCTTTTACTTTCTATTTCAAATTAAAAATATGATTTCACTTCAAAACTGCTTTAAAAATATATTTATTTTACGTTTTGTTTATGTCCAACTAAGTATGTTTTTGTTCTTTTTTACATATATCATTTATGTCCTAAAACATTAAACAAACGCAAACCAACCCGAATTGTTAAAAAAGTTGTTGTTGTTCTTGTTGTTAATTTGATATTGCATCATCATCTGAAAAATACAAGATATGCAATGGAATGTGGGTGGGCCATACAATGGCCACAGACCATCGAAGGACAAACATGGTTTGGTCTTAACTCTTCTGCCTAATGCTTGCTTGTAGTTATGTTGAAAATGAAAGCTGGCCATAGCTTGCTGATAAGCAGTAGCATAATATTTCATGGATGGTTTAGAGAAGAAGTGGCCCTTCTGTTGTAGGAGGTTCCTCAACATTGAATAGCTTACCAAACATGACTTTAAAATTTGTGCTTCAAAATGTCTTGCTATAATTACTACCCATTTTCTTTTCTTTTTAGGTTGATTTACATTGAATAATGACAATGAATTCCTTTTCTTTTTCAGGCTTAAGTATTGAAATCAAGAAAATCATTGCTCCTAAAATCTCAAGTAATTTATGACCATGAATCCCTTCTCTTTTTATGGCTTGAAGAAAGGATCTTTTATGAGAGTTTATTAGTTTCAATCCACCATCCCAAAATATCAAAAAAGGAAAAGAAGTGAATTCCATTTTCTTTAGGCGTGGAAGGAGAAAAATATTGAAATCTAGAATATTATTCCTTGTACCTAAGAAATAAAAATATATTTTAATCTAAAAATTTAAATAATTAAGTAAAGAGTTGCTTAACTAGTGTAAGTGAGAGTCTTGCTAGACGAGCATTGTTCAACAACGAAGACATTGTAAATTGATTCACAAGCATCGTAGTAATTATTATATCCTACTATAATTGCTGCGACAATCTTTAACAAGTTAGAACAATTGTTTATTACCAGATTTGCTCATTACAAGATATAATTTATATTTTTTTCATTAAAAAATTTCAAGTAGTTTCTTGTAATGAACAAATCAAGACAAATTAGTATCTATACTCTAATTTTATTTATAAAACAAATTGACAAAAAATTTCATGACTGATTAAGACAAATTAGTATCTACACTCTAATTAGTATCAAGCATGAACTTTGCATAAAAAATTTATATTTGTACTCTAATTTTTTATGAAAAAAAAGAGACAAAGTTCATGCTTCTAGTTCAATTCAAGACAAATTATGCACATTGTGACTAAAAGAAATTCAAAAATATTCTACTTTTCACAACTTAAACCTAGGAGACAATAAGGAAGCATGTCATATGAGAGCAACTCCCTCATATGCCTCCTAGATAATGATTCTACTAAAGTATAAGCACATGGTATTGCTCCTTTGTCTTGCTCCTTTGTCTTGATGAAACCAATATGTCATAGTCCTGCATGCTGAGATGCATAATATTATAGAGAGGACCTAATGTCTCATTAACAACAATCCCACGTCCTGGAAATCAGTTGAGATCAATTAATTCAATGAGAGGCCTGAAGTAGATTGGTTCTTGATCCACTTTTAAATGTCAATTTTGGCCGACGAAAAATGTGGCCTTGTGGGGCAATTGCTGTGTGTTGTTTGTCCCCTGATCACTTCTAGGGTTCCAAATCTCTCTCTTCTTGAAATTCATGGGTTTCAAAACTGTGATTCAGTTATGATTACTAGCTACTAGCTAGTTAAGAATGGCAATTCCATCCTATTTAATTGGATTTGATTTTTTCCAATTAAACCGAGAGTGGAAAAGAGCGAAGGATTCACTCATTATCACCTTTTTTTTTTTTTTTTTATCTTATGATTAGTATAGAATTCTTATGGTTTTATATATGGATTTTAAGTTTACACTCTATTTTATAATTTATGATTCGAAGAAGAAGATTATATTATTTTAAAAACTAGATTTTATTTTTGTAAAACTATTTTTTTTATTAAAAAAACCTGAACTCGAATACAGTAATAACAAATATTTTTTTTTTGTTTAACGTGGGTGTCCGGGTCAGCTTATGCGCACCTCGACTAATCTCACGGACCCTGAAGTTAACGACCATGTAAGCCTCCAATGGTTATCATATGAGCAACCACAAGGCTCGAACCTGAGACCACAAAGAGAGCAAACCTTTTGGTTCCAAGTTCTTATTACTGGACCATCATCTAGATGGTTCAAATAAAATTTTCTACTCAACCTGATCCGATCAAATTGAAATAGGATAATTGATGTATTTCGAATGGAGAATAGGGGTTGATGAAAACCTGGCATTGACCCGATCTATTACCATCTTTATTAGTAGCAAAATGTGAATCATCAACTACTCGAAGCACTTGGGTTTCATAAACCAAATCGTTGTAACCAGATATATACCCCAATGCCACTTTCTCCTTTACTTTGTCCTTCATCCACACAATGGAGGTTGTCTTTTTACAAGTGCAATCAATTCACAGAAATCCTGTGGTCTTTCCATGGATAGCTAGTCTGCCTTTAACTTTATCATAAATGTAATACTGTTTTTGGTCATCCAAAAATCTAAACAAAGAGTTGTTTACGTTGTAAAGTGGGGGAAAAAAAGGAATTCTTACAAATTTTGCCTTGTAAATTTAGGATGATACTGTCGATGAGATCAAGTTTCTTTCGAAAGACAAAATAATTCTGTCTAAAGAAAGTCTTGAAAGGGTTAGATTCGTTGTCAAAATGGAAAAAAGTCACCATCACAACAGGAAAAAAAAAAATTACTTTTCTGATTTGTAACATAGAAAATAGGGTTAGAAAGCAACATATCCCCAGCACATTATGTAATCGAAGCAATCATGTAGGTCTCTCTTTTTTTTCACAATTAGAGTATTTTTCCAACCAAACTTCATATATTAATATTAAGTTGATATATATCATCCAAGTTCAACTTGATATATTCAAGAAAAGTTATAGATATAATACACTAAACAATGCATATATATATATATATATATATATATATATATATATATATATATATATATATATTAACTGATAGGTCAATAAGCTTAAAATCTTAAAAAAAAAAAAAAAAGATAGAGAAGATCAAACAACAAATTGTGATAAACCTCAACCCAAAACAAACAAATTAAACAACAAAGTTGTCGGGTCAAGTTTAAGAAGTCTTGGTTCAAAGAACAAACTAGACAGCAAAGCTATATTAGGTCAAGTTTGATGGGTCTGTTAAGAGCTTGGACCCAACACAACCCTAGCATGGTGATATGCCCGCTCAAACTCTCTGATCCACGTGCTCTCACATGCACTTCTTCATTTTAGAGTTTTGGTGATGCATATCTCCGTATATATTTGGATAGTGGTTATGGTTTAAAATTTTTTTAATTTAAAAATATATTAAAATAATATTTTTTTTATTTTTAAAATTAACATATTAAAATAATCTAAAAACATAAAAAAAAAATTAAAAAATGTTTCCAACATGTTATAAATCTCCATTGTAGAGCTATCAATGTGGTGCTTTATGAACAGATGAATTGTTGTTACAACAATACTTACCTATTTGGTCAATGGTACCTTATTAATGTAATTTTAAGGGATGTAGCTCAACTGATAAGGCTCTATATTTATTTTCTAGAGGTCACTAGTTCGAGTCCTATAAATCTCAGAGCAACTGGAGACTTACAAGGTCGCTAACTTTAAGGCCCGTGAGATTAGTCAAAATATGCGAAAACTAGCCCGAATATCTATTTTAATAATAAAAAAAAATAGTTATCATCCATATATATTTTAGGAGGTAATCTTGTATGAAAGCCATAAGGGAATAAAATACAACAAATCACAACACACTACAATAATAATATATACCCTTGACGCTTTTCATTCTCGCTCTCTTTATTATTTTTCTCTTATGATTTATTAACTTAAATATCAGAGGAAAAATCCTTTTATTTCAATAAAAAACTTGTTTTACATGAGTTTGTCAACAGTACAATTTAATAAAAAAAAATTCAAAGCCCATCTCGCTGGTCCTAAAATGACATGATCTAATTTGATTTTTTTTTTTTTTACTTTGTCATTAACCAACCTAAATATCTAATGATGATACTAGCTATACAACCCCCTATATGCCTTGCTAAAAATCCGTAATGATATAAAAAATGTGTGAAAATTGATTCCAGATAGCCTTGAAAAAATCATTGGATTTTTCTTTTACAAGATCCCCAAGGTCAAAGACAAGAGGGATTTTTTATTTTATTTTGTATTTTAGTTTATTCTTATCTTGAAATGAGATGAGTGATTATTTTCGGTTTAAATTTTATTAAAAAAAATAATTAAATCAAATTTTTTAAAAAAAATCAAAAATCGAATCGAAACATGTTCAACCGATAGATTTTAATTTGGTTCAGTTCAGTTTTTTAGAAAAAAAACCGGTTCAAACCAGTTTAGCTCGGGTTTTTCAATTTGGCTCAGTTTTGGCTTTATTTCTTCTTCTTTTTTTTTTCAGTTTGACTTAGTTTTTTTCCGGGTTTTTTTTGGTTCGAGTTCGATTCGATTTTTTTAGTTTTAGGCTTATAAAACCGAACTGAACCGGTCAGTTTGAGAAAAATTTTAATCGATTTAATTGATTTTTTTTTTTCAGTTTTTTTTTCTCACAATTAATAGCAATGGCTCCAGATCTTCAACCTTGTAGTTGTCAAATCTTTGTGGTTGCATATATTGTATCAAATCGCCATTCATTCACGTGTTTATGTGTTGTGATGGTTCCTTCATGATGGCCACCTTGTCATTAGATTTGCTTTCCATGATTAAGATTTGAGATCTTGGATTACAGAAATCCAATAATCAATCACATGTTATTAATTACACAATAGGGGGGGGGGGTTCTCCGTATATGTATGTAATTAGGGTGAAGGAGGCAACATTTTAATCTTGTTTGCATATAGTTCAGAAAACTTGCCTGCTTTAGTCCCACATAAATGCTACTTTTAGCCTTGAAATGAGTTATTATATATAGTTCAATAATAATCATTTGCATCTTTAAACTCTTTAGATACTATAGATATATAAGAGTATCTCAAAAGATAGAAATATCAAATAAATTTATTTATATAATTGTTTTAAAGTAAATCTTTTCTTTTTAAAATATAAATTATAAAGGGTTCTCTTACAATAATAAAATGTTATCTAAATTCCAACTTTTAATCAAGGTATAAAAAAATATTCATGAATCTTCAAATCTCAACATAAATGGTTATTTTTTGCTTGATTATAAAAATAAATCTAATTTTTTTCACTGAAACTAGTTCAAAATAACATTTAATTATACAACCAACATGTGTTTGTGCGCGCGTAATTTTGATGGAGTTGAAGATCGATGGAGAGAGAGTTCCAAACATAGCACTTTCAAATATCCGAACTCTGACAATGATAATAATATATATGTATATCTAAAAATATTAACTCTAATAATATTGGTATCTCCCATGATAATAATAATAATAATAATAATAATAATAAATATGTATTAATAATAATATGATCCATGCTCATCCAGTGGTCTCTTTATTCTGTGATCCTAATGTAACGCTGCTCGACAGAGCCAGTCTTTGCTTCATTAATTTCCTTGGGCATGCAGTGGGTGGCAACCTGGCAATAGAAAAACAAATAATTTTGCATATATATATATATATATATGCATAGAGAGGAACATGCCCTGGTGCCAATCAGATAGCATTCGGTCTCAAATAAAATAAAAATTAACCATAAGAACATCAATTTAATTAAGATCAATTTTCTCTCAGAAAGTCTTAAAAGTGTAAACCTGAAAAATAAAAAAATATAACCTTGACCAGTAAGCTAACCCTTAAGAGTAAAATAAACAAATAAACATAATAATTAAATATAACTTATTACATTAGCCAATATTTATAGTTTTTTATACACTATATATATAGAAGGTTACAGTAGTGAGTGAGTGTTTGTGCGTTTTAGAAAGAGAGAGGACCCTCCTTTGCTTCTCCAGCTCACTGTGCTCAATAAATAATTTTAAAAAGCTAGTTTAAAATACCTTTACCATTAAGAAAAAAGAAGACATAATTCTCATTATACTTTATCAAATTTCAATAAAGAAGACTATATAAAGTACATAAGCTAATGTCCAATTGCTTATCAATGTGCCAAGAAAGTAAGGCAAAATGATGATGGCATTTTGGATCATGCACTAAAGGCAAAAAAATATATATTAAAAGAGTGGAACAAATGGCATTTTGTTCTTTTATTCGCATAGAAGCCACAAGCAAGAAAGGGCAGTATATATTGCTGGCATCAGTGAATCTCCTAAAGGCCAAAGTTCTTCAAAAAAAAAAAAAAAAAAAGATTTGAGAAAAGGAGAGGAAGAAGTGTCAAAATTAGCATAAATCCATAACCTTCTCTATAAGCAAAGTTGATGAATAGTTGTTTTACCCCTGAACATTTGTCCACTTGCCAAGTTTAGCATAAATTAAATACTGTGATTTATTAATTTTGTAGACCAGCATGAAGATCTTATAAATTGAACCCTACGGATTTTTCATGATAAAAATAATATATATCCTTTTCATTTTACTATTTAGGTTATTTTTATTGATTACGACTTCACCCTACCACCTAGTTGAAGTTGGATTTAAAAAAAAAATTAAGTGGGAATCAATGTAATTAAATAAATAATTTGGGTTGACTCGATCAAATTAAATTCAGTTTGATTTTTTTAAAAAAATTAAATAGTATTATTGTAAGTTTTTTAAAAATTATAAAAAAGTTGAAGAAGTGTCAAAAATAGAATAATTCCACGACCTTCTCTATAAGCAAGGTTGATATGTATTTGTTTTACCCCTAATCATTTGTCCATTTGGCAAGTTTAGCATAAAGTACTGTGATTTATTAATTTTGTAAACCGGTATGAAAATCTTATAAAATCTACTTGAACTACAAATTTGATTAATTAATTAGATCAAGTCTAAATCTAAGCTAATTTTCTCCTCACAAATAAAAAAAAAAACATACTTTGTTTTACCCTTTAAGTAATTATTATTAAATATGGCTCAATAATTAATCAAAAACTTCGCTGGATCGAATTTTTTTTTAAATAAAACTTAATATAAATTAACCTCATTGACCTAATTAAATTCCAGTTTATATATTTTAAAAAAAAAAATTAAAATGATTTTGTTGTGAATTTTTTTTAAAATATATTAAAATAATATTATTTTAACTAATCTTTAACAACATGTTCAATTTGCTAGCCAAACTTTGGATCAAATAACACGTGGAGCTAAGTTTAATAAATTTACTTTAGCTACGCAAAACTAAATTAACTAAGCATTTTCCAATTAAAATTATCCATTCTTATAATAAGTTTATAGTATATTTATTTTTTGAACCATAAGTATACTCCTTGTAAGGTATCATCAGCAGTCTTCAAAGATGTCATCTGCCACACCTAAAAGGCACTTCATCGTAACATT
Organism: Populus alba; assembly: GCF_005239225.2. Lineage (NCBI taxonomy): Eukaryota > Viridiplantae > Streptophyta > Magnoliopsida > Malpighiales > Salicaceae > Populus > Populus alba. The sequence continues at coordinate 24,052,035 of NC_133289.1, forward strand.
TGCCAATAAAGAAAGTGATTGCAAATTTCTTTTACTGACAGAAAAAAGGACCATGCAATTAATGATTATTAATTAATAAAAATAAATGCCAAACATGGCTCTCCAAGAGAGAAATAAAAAATTAACCTCCCAAGATTCCTCACATTGGCTGCCTTGCTTTTCATTTTATTATGTTAGTGTTTCTATTGTTAACTCTCCATTAATTCTTGCACTTATTGCATTATTTAATCTCAGCCAAGACCCAAAATAAAAAAAATAAAAAAATAACCCACTTTAATTAGCATAATCATGTTTTAATAAACTATTATTTCATCTAATTTCTGTAATTTAAAATTCCCTAAAATGAGAAGAATTCTCCAGAAATAAATATGGGCAAAAGGGGTGGACGACCTCGTTTCTTGGAGCTGGGAGCTGGAGTGGTGCTGAAAAGACATTCCTGCCCCTTAAGAGCAAGCTTTTAGGTTGTTGTGAAGGGTAATATTGATATCTTACTAGTGTTCCAATCCACTTGTGTCTTCTCTTTTGATTTTATTCACTTTAATTACTTGTATTTTTGAAAAACAAAATAGTTCGGGGACCAAACAAAATGTTAGAACAGAAGAAGAATATTCTTCTCTCCCAGTTCTCACATAACCGACATGTTCTTACTATCATTCTTGGGTAACTATGATTAACTCAAGTTAGTTTAATGAGCTTTGGTAAAAAAATCGAAAGTTTTGATAACCTATCATTTTAAAATTTAATTTGTATCGGATTTAATTTTAAATTTTATTGGTGTTGAACTAGTCAAATTTTACTGATTAATTAGTCAATTATGATTCAGTTAAAACAATGACAAGACTTGATTTAACTTTTTTATTTTATTTTTTTAAACAACAACATTTTAATTATTTAAAAAAATGAAATCTTTTTACATTAAGGTAGATCAATCCAAATTAATCTATCCAACCAATACTTTAATCATATTAAATTTTATAATTATGATTTAATAAGAAATTTAGAGTAATTATGTTTTACCTTTTTTTTCTAAAATTAATTTTCTTACTACTAGATTTGTAGGAGTTTTTTTTTTAAACCCACTCATATGATGTATGTGAATTTTTTAATGCATTAAATATTTTTACATAAATTTTTATATCAAATGGACATTTTAAAAAAAAAAAACTCTTTTAAAAGTTGGTTTTAAAATTAAAACTTGAAAATTTAAAGAAAAAATTAAACTTTTTTAACCATTGGATAATCGTAACATAACCTCATTTTATTTTATGTAATTACTAATTTAATACCATGTAATCCAACTATTCAAACAAGTAGCAATTAAAATTTAAATAACATGTCTCCATCCAGTATAAAAATTAAATTAAAATAAAAAGAAACTTCCTATTGAAACAAATGTCTGTGATTAGTGAACATGCTTGTTGCTTAATTAGGTGTGGGAATTTCCATGTGGTTACCTCATAATTTAGTCAACACAACGTCATAAGAACATGAGACCATTACCTAGATGTTCACATTCAGAACTGTTTACTTCCAAGTCAACTGATGTTTACTTCTAAGTCCATGTTGCCATGTCTTTAATCCATGTTTCACATAATGTTTTGAAAAAATAATACATATGGGAGTAAAAAAATTTGGACAGGTAAAGAGTAAGGTTTATTATGGGCTGTGTTTTTGGAATATTAGACAAATTCACATGGTGTAAGGGTTCTTACAGCTGCAACAACAGATACCTTACCTCATAGTATTTCTTTGCCATGTTGGATCTCTTGGTAGTGTCTTTGAGTGAAGAGAGTACAAAGAACATCTCTTTCACTTCTCTTCTTTTGCTTTTTCTCGCCACATTGTACTTTAGCATGAGTGGGTAGCCTTAAAGTTGTGTTCTTTGATTGAGGGAGGGGAGGGATCTAGATTTCTAGGTTTAATATGGTTGGTTCTAAAATGGGGGTCTCTTGTTTCTTGGTTTTGGGATCTGGGTTTTGATTTTTTGTTGAAAAGATTGGAACTTTGAGTATTTTGGTTTCTTGGGTTTTTTTTTTTTTTTTTTTTTTTTATGTTGTTTGTCAAGTTGTGTTGAAGATAGAGAGGAAAAATGGCTCCAAGATTGGATTTTTCAGATTGGTGGGGAAAAGATAGCAAGGAGGGAACACCTGTTGTAGTGAAAATGGAGAATCCTAACTATTCTGTCGTGGAAATCAATGGTCCAGATTCTGCATTTAGGCCAGTTGAGAAGAGTAGAGGCAAGAATGCAAAGCAAGTCACATGGGTTTTGCTCCTCAAGGCTCATAGAGCTGTTGGTTGTGTTGCTTGGTTAGCTACTGTCTTTTGGGCCTTGCTAGGGACTATAAAGAAGAGGTTGATCTTTAGACAAGGTGTTGCTGTGGCTACTGAGAAGTTAGGCAAAGGGAAATTGGTACTTAAAATCATTAGAGTGTTTTTGGTTGCTTCTTTGGCAATTTTGGCTTTTGAAGTGGTTGCCTATCTGAAAGGTTGGCGTTATTTTGAGAGTGCTAATTTGCATATCCCAAGGACCTTGGATTTGCAAGGCTGGCTTCACGTGGTTTATGTTGCTTGGTTAACATTCAGGGGTGATTACATTGCGCCCTTAATTCAAGCTCTCTCTCAATTCTGTGTTGTTTTGTTCCTTATTCAATCTGTAGATCGTTTGATACTTTGTTTGGGTTGCTTTTGGATTAAATACAAGAAGATTAAGCCAAGGATTGAAGTGGATCCATTCAAGTCAGATGATGTTGAGGCATCAGGCTACGAGTATCCCATGGTTCTTGTTCAAATCCCAATGTGTAATGAAAGAGAGGTAATGCACTGAACTTTATCTCCTTTTTTTTTTTTTACGTTCTTGTGCTTGCCTTACATTGACGTGTGTTGCTTTTCACTTGTGGCTAAATCTGAGACAAAGATTTAGAGGACAGTTGTTTGATTCAAGCAGTTGAAATGACAGAGATAGCGAAATTTTGAGAGATTTAATGAATTATATGATTAAGTTAGGTGCCGTTAAATAATAATTTTTGGATTGTATTTAGCACTTATTCAGAAAAAAAAATTATGTCATGATGTTTGGATATGTTATTTAGATCAATATCAAACCAGGAAGTCTCAAATCTTAGATGACTAGGGAATTAATATAAAATATAAATGGCAGCATTGTCAAGTTTTGTACAGAATCCTTGATGTTGATATTTTCTTTGTATGCAGGTGTATGAGCAGTCTATCTCTGCAGTTTGCCAAATGGATTGGCCAAAGGATCGTATACTGATTCAAGTTCTTGATGATTCTAATGATGAGAGCATCCAATGGTTAATCAAGGCAGAGGTTGCTAAGTGGAACCAAAAGGGTGTCAACATAATCTATAGGCATCGTTTGATTAGAACTGGTTACAAGGCTGGAAATCTCAAGTCTGCAATGGGCTGCGATTATGTAAAGGATTATGAGTTTGTTACAATTTTTGATGCTGATTTCCAGCCCAATCCAGACTTCCTTAAGCTGACAGTGCCGCATTTCAAGGTAGATAAAAACAAAAGAATCTCAGTTCAATAATTTTCTGTCAAAAATGTTTTTGGGGTTTAATCCACACCTCTCTTACCTCATGTTGCAGGGAAATCCTGAACTGGGGTTGGTTCAGGCAAGATGGGCATTTGTGAACAAGGATGAGAATTTGTTGACTCGTCTCCAAAACATTAATTTGTGTTTTCACTTTGAGGTGGAACAGCAAGTTAATGGAACATTCCTAAATTTCTTTGGTTTCAATGGAACTGCTGGTGTTTGGAGAATCAAAGCCCTTGAAGAGTCTGGTGGATGGCTTGAAAGGACAACTGTAGAGGACATGGACATAGCTGTCCGTGCACATCTGAATGGTTGGAAATTCATCTTCCTTAATGATGTGAAGGTACTCTTTTGCTCTCATGAGTCTAAATCCATCACTTCCATTGCATCAGTATATGTAGTTTGGTAGGATCAAGATGAACAAATAGAGAGTTGTTTTCAGGATCATTCCATTTCATTTGAAGCATTCTAGAATTTTAGCAGACAACAAGAAAAACAGGTGCATACTTTCCTTTCTCACAAATTTGGAACAAGCCCTGACAACATGAATTTCATGTGTAACCATTTAGGTCCTCTGTGAAGTTCCTGAGTCCTATGAAGCTTACAGGAAGCAGCAACATCGTTGGCATTCCGGTCCTATGCAACTTTTCCGCTTGTGTCTGCCAGCAATTATAACCTCTAAGGTGCCTTTGATACCTGTTTGTGCTTCCTGTAATTTAACTTCCACTGATTTACTTTTCTAAGGGCTTTCCATGTTTTCGATCTTGCAGATGGCATTTTGGAAGAAAGCAAACTTAATATTCCTGTTCTTTCTATTGAGAAAACTTATCCTTCCTTTCTATTCCTTCACATTGTTCTGCATAATTCTTCCTTTAACAATGTTTGTCCCTGAGGCTGAGCTTCCTATGTGGGTTATTTGCTATGTGCCTGTCTTGATGTCATTCCTCAATATTCTTCCTACCCCAAAATCCATCCCTTTTATTGTTCCTTACCTTCTCTTTGAAAACACCATGTCAGTTACCAAATTCAACGCCATGGTATCTGGTTTATTCCAGTTGGGTAGCTCATACGAGTGGGTTGTCACCAAGAAGGCTGGTAGGTCATCAGAATCTGACTTACTGGCTGCAGCTGAGAGGGACTCAAAGACAATGAACCAAGCCCAGATATGCAGAGGAGCTTCTGAGACCGAGCTTGAGCTGTTAAACCAATTAAAGGAACAAAAAGAAGCAAATCCTACACCTGTTAAGAAAGTGAACAAGCTATACAGGAAGGAGCTCGCTCTAGCATTCCTCCTACTCACAGCTTCTGTCAGGAGCTTGTTATCGGCCCAGGGAGTCCACTTTTACTTCCTTCTCTTCCAAGGTGTGACCTTCCTTGTCGTTGGTCTTGATCTGATTGGAGAGCAAATAAGCTAAGCGTAAACTAAAGCAAGATAGAGTACAGAGTTCAGTAACCTGCAAATATCCATATCTGGATCGATGATGCACTTAAAGGAAGTTCGGTCCTTTCTTTCCTTTGCAAATGATGGTGAAGAATAGCCTTCAATTCAATAAAATGAAGTCATTTTCAACCTGTGAGTTGAAAGCTCTATAGAAGTTTCTCCATTCAGAAATCCCTCTCCATACTGTGGTCATACTTCCTCTTATTATTGTTATTTTTTTCACATAGGATATCAGATCATCGTTAGTTTTCCTCGGGCATTGATTTGTTGCTGGTTGTCATGGGTAGGATATTAGGTTTCAATTTTTTTACAGTTGACTTGTATTCATGTTTGGACGTGTGATTTAGCAGCATTCAAGGTTCAAGCCATATTTTCTCATGTAAAGTCCAACAGGTTTGAGTGAAGTCAAAGCATAAGCTTGCTTAATGCTGTCTGGTTTCCAGATTTTATCCTTATAATGTGTAACATGTAAAAGAACTACTATATGTACATTTTCACATGTTCTGTTTTATCTAAGGTGACAAGTAATCCCTCTCTCCACATTCTTTTTGCTCTTCTGCTATTTGCCCCTCTGAATGTGCTTGCATGTGCACATGTATGGCTTGATCTCATATTTTAACAAGAGAAGGTCAAAAGAAAGTGTCGGCAGGCAAAAATGACTAAACAAGTTGAGTTTTGTAGCAGGTTTGAGATGGCTAAGGTACTGGGGTTTTGGTTTCACATACACATCACTCATTACACATCATGGAGTGTCCAAAATGTTGGGGGGCCAAGTGATCTTTCCTGGGAAAATACTGATTCTGGATTTTGTATATGATGCTCATGGTGAGAAGCATAGTTAGGACAAACTCACTAGTTTCTCTGGTCCACCACATTAAAAAATTTGTCATGGGAAACCAATCAAGAAAAAATCTTGATTTGACTACCTACCTGTTTCATGGCATTTAGCTTTCTTTTTTTGATATCTCATCTGTAGCTGGCAATGCTGGGTTACAAGTGGGCTTGGTTTTAGTAACACTGAGGTAGGTCAAGTTTTCTGCTTGACCCAGCATGTTTTGGATATGAACAAGTCCAATCTACTAGGTCATGTCTGCCAGCAGTTGAAGGATGCCAGGACTTCAAAACTCAAGTACCTGGTTAATGGTTTTTGTTTTTAGGTTTGAAAATGCTTCTGCTTATACCCAATTGTTGGAGATTTTGTGTTGAACATCACGATAAAATTTAGTCCTGTAGCAATCTTTAGTCTTTAGCATGAGATTATTAAGTGTGTTTGTTCATAAGTTGTAGGTGTTTTGTAAAAGTGCATTTGGATTAATTTAATGTTTTTTTAAGATTTTTTTTTAATATATTTTCTACATTTTTGTATCAAAACTATCCAAAAGTATTAAAAACAAATATTAAATGTTTTTTTACAGTCAAAAAGTATTTTGAAAAACACTTTCAAACACATTAACTAATACATCCTAATTAGTCTCAACCGTATCAAGGACCATTTATCCTCTTGAATAAAACTAGCTATTTCGACCCGTGCTTTGTCATGGGTTGAATAATTTTTCCAATAAAAAAATTAAATATGCAAGCTTTTCTAATGTTTTTTTTTTTCATAAAAAAGATTTTGAGTGTAAATCAAAAGGTTTATGCACTCATTTAACTAAACAAATCGAGAACAGTCTGTGTAAATAAATTAGAGAAAAACAAAATCATTGATGATAACTAAAAACAAAATTAAAAAAAAATTAAGAGATAGATATAGATCAAAATATTTGATCTTGCAACACATGTCATTCACTCGGTTTATGTTTAATAACTTTATTTATTGAAATTAATTTTTTATTCAATCAAACAATAATAGAAATAAACACACACATCAAATTAATTAAATTAAATAAAAAAAAAGATAGTCTGCAAGGTTACACATATTATAAATATTATCTAAAAATAAATATCTTTTTATTTCTAAAAAAAAAGTTCATCTATATAAAACATAAAATAAATCATAGATGAATCATAATAATATCTTCAAAAATTAAACATATACAAAATAGTTTGATAAAAGCCTCTATTTAAAAAAGGCTAAATAAAAAAATCATAGAGCAGGGATAATAATTAAAAACACAAATTAAAAATAATTTTAAAAAGAAAAGGAAAAAAAGGAATCAATTACAAAGAAATAGCAATTAGAATAAAAAAAAGGGTACAATAATCCATGTGTCATAAACACTTTAAAAGAAATAAAGAAAGACAAATGAATCGGGTCATAGCACCGATCATGTTTAATAAGTTAATTTTATTTTAATTACATAATAAAAAAAATAGACAACGATAATAAACAAACAATTTTGTTTTAAAAAAGATCATGATAACTTGAAAAAAAAAACCTTTTAAAGTACATAATTTGATAAAAAAAAAAACAAACAAAAAAAATCAGCTCTAGTCAACTTGAAGGTAACATGATAAACAAATAGCCTGAGTAATAAAAGACAAGCCAACCTAAGTTAACCCACAAAACTCAGGGGCCAGATCATAATATCGGGAAAACCTGATTAAAAAAATTTAAAAAACAAACCACAAAACCAATTTTTTTTTTTTAAAAAAAAAAAAAACTTTCGAACAATGAAATATGAAAAGAAAATAAGCAAAAAAAAAAAAAAAGTCAACTAGCATTAATTTTTCAAACCCATGACCCAAGTCATTAGACTAGAAACACCAAACATGTAGAAACCATGAAGCCCAATCCCCAACAAATCAAACGCTGAAAGATGAAATTAGAGGGGAATCGATTACACAAAATCATCCAAGACAAAAAAAAAAAGTAGCAATTAAAATAATGAGGGTGAAAATCAAAATAAAAAATAAATTAGAGGTCAAACCAAGTTTTATTTATTGGAAGGTTAAATTAAAAAGAAAAATAACCTTAACAAAAGAAAAAATATCAAAAGAATGAGGAAAAAATGAAAAGAAAAAAAAAACACGATAAACTTGATTTAAGAATTGAAAACCAATAAAATATTTATAAAAAGGCCAAGAAAAAAACTAGAAACAAAAAAAATAAGGAAAAAATTGAGAAAAAACAATACATGATAAATTTGAATTAAATAACTAAATCTAAAATAAATAAAACTTTTACAAAAGGATCAAGAATAAAAATTAAAAATCAAAAGAATAAGTACTAGAATTAAAATACCAAATGATTAAGTTGCTTTGTTTTACAGGAAGAGAGATAAAAAAAAAAAAAAAAAAAGCTCGTGGACGGCAAACCACCCCACCAATGATGACAAGAGTCATTTTATAAGGAAGGAAAATCGACAATGCTTCCAACAATTTGGCAAAAGGGAAGGTTTGAACACTGGAAGACTCTGCATGCACATCCAATAAAACACATATACCTTTTATTTGTTGGTGCTAACACGCATATAACATGTGGATCAAGAATAAAAATTAAAAATAAAAAGAATAAGTACTAGAATTAAAATACCAAAAACAAAGATGATTAAGTTGCTTTGTTTTATAGGAGGAGAGATTAAAAAAAAAAAAAAAAGCTCGTGGGCGGCAAACCACCCCACCAACGATGACAAGAGTCATTTTATAAGGAAGGAAAATCGACAATGCTTCCAACAATTTGGCAAAAGGGAAGGTTTGAACACTGAAAGACTCTACATGCACTGCCTATAAAACACAAATACCTTTTATTTGTTGGCGCTAACACGCATATAATATATGCTAACAACTTTTTAAATTTTAATATTAATTAAATTAACTTGAAAAGATAAAATAACCTCCAATGATTATGAGATTTATAAAGGAAAAAACCTAGGTAAAAAGATCAAAAGACTCTTATATGCTTGTTTTATTATTATTTTTATTTAACGGGAAAATCTATTTTTTTTGCAATATATTAAAAATTAAAAAGATGTAAATAGGTTGGGGGGTGTTTAAAAATTTTAAATGTGAAGGATAATAAAATCATTTGAGTGTTCATGAAATTTGAAAAAATCACATGTAACCCCAGTCAATAATTAATGGCGAAGAAAGCATGCGAAAAGACCGAACTAACACCCGACTTATAGGCCTCTGATTTTTTATTAGAAGGGCATAATAGTCATTGAAGTATAGCAATGAATAGTAAATTCGATGCGTGTCCACAGATGCTACGTGGTTTAGAGCTTCTGTTAATTATCATGGAGCTCAGTGCCATTTCAACAAGAAAATCCGAGGCAATAATGTGTTAATCTCACCCGATTGACTGTAACAAAACTCAACTTTAATCAAGACTTGCTACATGTATACCTATAAACTAATGGATATTAGAGAAATCACTAGCAGCTTGCCCCTTTTACATCCACTTGCTTCCTTCCAGCTACCTAAAAATTAATGGAGTCATCCCTGGGTGCTTAAAGCACCAGCAATGGCGTGGGGGATTTTAATTAATATCCTTTCAGGATTGGATCATTTGGCTTCCATTAAAGCTTTTCCACATTGGTAGTTGGCTGTTGGATGAGAACCGGGGTCAAACTAGTCATCATCTAGTTCTGTACAGAAGTCTGGCTCTTCAGGTTTTGCAACTTGAGCATTTCAACATCCTTGGAGCCCCTCTCCTTGTGTTTGCAGCAAATCTTGAGGTCTAAACTGATTGGCGACGGACTTGAGGTCTTCCGCTCGCAATGCAGTGCTTCCACTTCTTCTAGTGCTCTTACTGTCCTTGATGAAAGAAGGTAAGTTGAGAGTAGATTTTGGAAGCAATGCTCAGGCAAGCAGCTCTTCACTGCAAAAGTCACCAGGTCTCAAAGTAATTGACATGAAGAAACATGTTCCCCCTCCATTTGGAGTTGAGCTCTCTTGCTTTACCCTGATACTAAAAAGCATCTCCATAACCGGATCACCTTCTCGAACTATATAGTTTCCTTGAGTACTCAAACAGGACACTAAGCGCTTACGTTTTGCATCAAGTAGCTGATCATCCATCTGCGAGAAAAGAGGAACCTCCAAATAGGAAAAACATTAGCTAAAGCTGCATGAGATTTTATCCCGAATGAATATTTATGGTGAATTTCAATGAAGTCATACCTCAAGTTCTGCAAGCCCCACCATAAACAATACAAGTACTTTTCAAGAAACTCTAAGGAAAGTACTTTCTGCTGCAATGCATTTGCGAATATGCCATAATCGAAAAAGGAAGTGTCATCCGGATTACATCTGGCACACAAAACAGTAGTGTTTTCCCAGGACTTGCGATCAGGAAATTCTAAAGAATCGCAATCGAAGTAACAGGGGTTGCATGGTATAGGGCTCAATTCATGTTTGCAAGAAGATTTCCAGCATGTTGCCTTGACGCTGGATCGACAACAAATACAATGATGCCCCCAACACCTACAAGATCAGATGCCTAATCAGTGTAAAGCAGCAAAATGACCAACACAACAGCAATAGCTGGTGTTTTGTGAGAGCAGCAAGTAGTATAGCCTAAAAAAGGCAAGTATTTTCTGATTCAAGGAGGCATTACATACATGACTAGCCAGCATGTATAGAAGGCGATTATACGCAGCCCCTGCCCAGGCAGTCTTTGTGACTATTCCAGTGGCTTTAATGATCTCAGAACTTAATGGAAAAATCAAATATAATCTGGGAATATATTGGAGCAGAACAATCAGTACTAGGGCATTATTGGTATGATCAGCAAGCGAGCTTCTAATTGCTGTTATAATAAACTACATCACAATCTGCCAAAGGGAACAATTTGATGTCATCTTCTTTAGCTTCAAAGGACAGATTGCAATAGCGAAAAGGCACTAAAAGTCAAAGAAATAAGAAAAATTTCATTTGCAAGTAATGGATGCTTAAAAAATCAAACACACTGCCATATGTGCCATTTTTCAATCCAAAAGAGCAGGCATAATAGCATATTCTTAGTCACAAAGTTAAGACTTAAACTCGAGACCTTTCCCCCTCTTTGCAGAGGTGAATGCCCCTGGGTGAAACACGGATTTGTAACTTCAGCTCAACCTCAACAAGTGAAAGAAATGCCTGGAATTTTGAGGCAAAAGAGAAGCTGAAAATTGCAGTAGCAACTTCAACTTCATCAACTAAATGAAAATTTCAGGTTCATTCTCATATTTTACAAGTAGCTGTAATTTCTATGCAAAAAAGAGAAAAAAATGAAATCACAGGCTAAAATTCTACATTCAAATCAAATAAACAAAAACAGAAACAAAGATAGGAATGTATGAACCTGAGGAAGAGGTAATGCTGCAACAAGATCTAAAAGGCAAAGTGGGGTGTTCAGTATGGTTGACTTCCATTAAAAGCCCAACAGAAAACTAACAGTGAATGAAAAAAATAAACACAGCTCAGATATTCATTTGCTTTCTTCTTTTATTTATACTTTATATTGATTATTCTCTAATATCCTCGTACGAACTTTTATATTGAAGTTAATCTTTCTCTGATAAGATCTTGAACATTATCATTCACATTTGAATTATTGTATTCATGAAAAATTTCATTTTCATATGTTTTTGGATTGGAACTATGAAGAATAACATAGAGAGTAAACCTGCAGGCTAAAAATCCAAAAATTCAGGTACTTTTATATATGATTTATCGCAATAACTTGTAAGAAAATGGACCTGAATTTTAGAGAGATAGGGGACATGAATAGCATGACCAAAAATAAATAAATTAAACAAACAGTACGTGTGTATCAGAGACCAAGAAGTTTTATTAGCAGATCCCTCGGGCAAAATATATTCAGTTTTGTGTTTCTTTTTTTATGTATAGTTTTTGTACTAGTGTCATTGTTCAGATGTTGACAAGATTGAACAAAAAATTAACTTACAAGTTGAGGAAAAATTAAATAATATTTTCCACATGAATTTGCGGCATGGAGAAATTTACATCACCTTTTCACCTTAACCAACTTCACTTAACCTGGTCCTTGCATCTGCAACAAAACCTCTGTCTCTCATTTCTCCAATAAGTTGCACTGCCCTTGATTCATCCTTGTGCTGGAGAAATCCTCGAATAATAACTTGATAACAAATTTCATCTGGAGGGCAGCCATCCTCTTCCATATCTCGGAAAGCTTCCAATGCTTCATCTAACAATCCTTCTTTACAAAGTCCAAATATTATAGTAGTGTATATCTGAACATTAGGCTGCAACCCTTGGACAAAGAGTTCTGAAAACAGTTTCCTTGCATCTTTAAGATTACCGGATTTGCACATGGCATGAACCAGGATGGTATACATCACCAGATTAGGCTTCAAGTGAGTACTTTGCATTGCTTGAAACAGTCTGAATGCCTTACCAAGATACCCTTGCTTGCAAAAGCCATCAAGCAATATTGAGTAAGTACGTAAATTTGGGAGGTTTCCATTAGTGCGCATATTCCTAAAAAGATCTTGTGCTTCCCTAAGTCTGCCTAATTGGCACAAGCCATGAATAAGAGTGTTGTAAGTAACTTTGTTCGGAGTTAAGCCTTGATGAATCATTTCATTAAAAAGTTGCTTGGCTTCATCTATCCTTTTGGCCTTGCAATATCCATTAATTAAGATGTTATAACTAAAAACAACAGGTTTAAAACCCTTGGTTATCATGACATCGAAAAGCTTTCTAGCTTCAACAACTTTTGTACACAAGGAATATCCATACATCAATGAATTGTAAGTAACAACGTTAGGGTCCACACCCATTTCAGTCATTGTTTTTAACACACCTAGAGCCTCTGAAACCTTGCCTTCTTTACAAAAAGTATCAACTAGCACGTTGAAGGTGACAATATCTGGCATGATATTCAAACTCGTCATTTCATTTAGCAATGCCGAAGCCTCCTTCCATCGGCTGAAATTGCATAAGCCCTGGATCAAAGAGGTGTAAGTGAAAATATCTGGGGAAATGTCTTTAGCCTTCATATAAGAGAAGATATCTAAAGCCTCATTCACCAGCCTATCTTTGCAAAGACTGTCAATGAGTGTACTGTATGTCACCACGTCCGGCTGGCAGCCTGACTCTTCCATTTTCTTAAACAATCCAGCAGCCTCAACAGCTTCCCCAGTCTTACATAAGCCATTGATAATCGTAGTATAAGTGTAGACATTAGGTTGACACCCTCTTGCCACCATGTCATCAAATAATTCCACGGCTTGGGCAAATTCACCCACTTTACAGAGCCCATTGATTAAGGTGTTAAATGTGACAATAGTGGGTTGAAGACCAAGTTTAATGACTTTGGCCAAGACAGAGAACCCAAGATCAACACGTTGCAACTGGCAGAAGCAATTCATCAAGATATGAAGGGCATAAGTATTAGAAGAGAGCCCAGCTAAACCCATTTGTTTGGAAAGAGAAATCACAACATCGTAATACTGTCCCATTTTGACAATTGCAGACAATAATTTGGTGAATTGGATAATACATGGCAGGGGTTTCCTATGAATCATGTGATTGAAAGAAGCAAGGGCATCATCAATGTTTCTAAAAGAAGAAGAAGAAGCATCATTTTTGTGTTTGTATCTACTGCTACTGCTACTGCTACTGATACTGCTCCTGCTAGAAGAAGAAATGGAGTTGGAGTGTTTGCTAGACAAAAGTGATGGAAGAATCATACCCGTTATTTTCATTAGGCATCGCTGAACTTGGGACCCAATGAAAAAGGCTTCTGAAGCTCCTCGTCTCACTGCCGCCGCCACCATCATCAACCTTCCTCTGTGCTATTCCTTCTCCTCGTGGTCTTGTTTCTTTATTGACCAAAACGACAGAGACACTTTGTACAAATCTGGAAGATTGAAGAAAGTGATTTGGGGAAGCAGGAGCGTCTCTCTCACATACACAAGGAATGCAAGGTTGCTCTTTTGTGATTACTGTTTAAACAGTTAATTATTTTTCTTTTTCTCTCTCTTTTTTTTTTCAAATTTGTTCTTGACATTGCATTTAATTGGAATGATTTGCCTGATTTTGCTTTTTATAGTGATATAATGATGTCAAGATAATATCATTTGATTATATATATATAAAAAAATAGTTTAAATGCTAGCAAAAAATAATTTTTTAGGGACCAAGGGTAAAATTATTTTTAGTTTAACGAGTTAATATTTTATCCCAAACTTCATTTTTAATATATTCTAGTCCTTGAAATTGTAAGAAAAAAGAAAAAAAAAATGCTAGATTACATTTTCATATAAAAAAAAATTATTACATTGATTACAGTAACTAAAAAAGTTAAATTAATCTTACTATAAACAATTTATTTTAATAAAAGAAAATCCACTAAGTTTTTTTAGTTTTTATATTACCTGAAAAAATAGAGTAAAGTTGGAGAAGTTTTTTAATTATTTTTTGTTTTTTAAACTAATGTTTTAGGTGATTTTAGATAATAAATAATTTTATTTAGATTTGTAAAGTGTTTTATAAGTGTTTTTATATTTAAAATAATTAAAAATATATTTTTGATATTTATTTATAATTTTCATACCACACATAAAAATTATTTCAAATAGTAAAATATCATACTTAGTATATACAAACATTAAAATTATTTTAAAATACAAAAAAAATACATAATTTAAATATATTTTAAAAAATACTTTCAAACATAATGTAAGCGGAATGTTAGCATCTAATAATAATTATTTTTGAAAGTATTTTTGTATGCAAAAATATATTTAAATAATATTATTTTATTTTGAAAATTTTATTTTTAATATTAACATATTAAAATAAATTAAAAAAATATTATTATTAGAAGGTATTGCTAAAACTCATAGTTTTCAAACCCGATCCGGTCCGGTGGGTCGATCCCGGACCCGACTGATCTAGGGCTGGAACCAGGCTTGATTGAAAAAAAATAGAGGAAAGAAAAACCCGGTGTGACCCGGCCAAAAACCCTGTTGCAACCCGTTGACTTTTATTTTTTTACTAAAACGACGTTGTTTTGATTTGAAAAAAAATTGATCCGGAAAACTTGGCGACCCGGTCAAAACCCGGAACCCGAACCTTGGATTGAGCCGGGTGTGAAAACTACGCAGAAACTGGTCTGGTTGCTCATCAACAGAAACTGAGAAGGACTCTGACATGCTCAGGCTCTTTGCCATCATCCTCTTCTTGTGTCGACGCCAAGCAGCCTGAATAAAGCAGGCAGCCCAGGTTCTCCAATGGTAAGAGTAGAAACGGAAGGTATGCTGTAGTTTCTTGCTATGGAGACTTCTAAACTGATTGGCAACGAACTTGAGGTCTTCTGCTCATCAACAGAAACTGAGAAGGACTCTGACATGCTCAGGCTCTTTGCCATCATCCTCTTCTTGTGTCGACGCCAAGCAGCCTGAATAAAGCAGGCAGCCCAGGTTCTCCAATGGTAAGAGTAGAAACGGAAGGTATGCTGTAGTTTCTTGATATGGAGACGTCTAAACTGATTGGCAACGAACTTGAGGTCTTCTGCTCGCAATGCAAATGCTTCCACTTCTTCTAGTGCTCTCACTGTCCTTGTGGAAGAAGGTAAGTTGAGAGTAGATTTTGGAAGCAATGCCCAGGCAAGCAGCTCTTCACCGCAAAAGTCACCAGGTCTCGAAGTAATTGAATTGAAGAAACCTGTTTCGCCCTCCATTTGTAGTTGAGCTCTCTAGCTTTCCCCTGATAATAAAAAGCATCTCCGTAACCGGATCACCTTCTCCAACTATATATAGTTTCCTTGAGTACTCAAACAGGACACTAGGCGCCCACAAATGGCATCAAGTAGCTGATCATCAATCTGCGAGAAAAAAGGAAACTGCAAATAGGAAAAACATTAGCTAGAGTTGCATGACAGAAGAAGATAGATTTTAAAATGCTTGATCGTGAATGATTTACTCGTCTAACAAGGTCCAGGCATAGGTGACGCTGGATGTCTCGACAAAGATCTGTAGGTATGAACGAAAGATTGATTCGTCATCAACCCCTCTAGTTGCAAGCCACTTGTATTGAACAAATCTTCTGACAAGTTCTCGCAAACTTTAGGGGGGTTGAAGATGTCTCATCCACTCTTTTGTTTCTCGTCGCTTGAGCCTCCACTCCCCAAGCCTCATAGTGATAGACTGCAAGTATGTCTATTCAAGAGAGAGCATGTTAAACACTACAGAGTTCTAGAATTCAGAAGAAATTTATCATAGAAACTGTAACGGAACGAAATCTTATAAAGCAATTTTATATTTCAAATGATTACATTATTGTAAAATACACTGAATTTTTTTTTTTGAAAAAAAAAAAATCAGCATATTTTCCCTACACAAAAAGAGAGTACACCACGATTATGATCACCCTTAGAGTAAAACTCATGTCGTTCTTTGGGTTATGCTGGAGGGATTCATCAATCTTTGGGTAATGGCACTTTAGGAAATCCCACAATAGAGAATGAACTTCATAGGAAAAGCTCTATTCAATGCCATTCTCCTGCTGTATGTTTTATGGATAAGGTGTCTATAAACCTCTCATAGCAGGAGTTTAAGTTTAAATCAAACGGAGACTAATGGTCCAGGATTGCCACACTAAAATCTTATTAATAAATTCAAGATTTAACTTAGATCTTTGTGTGTTGCAGAACACCAAATATGTAAGGTTGTAACACCTGTAAGCTTAGGGTTTAACTCAGATTTTTGTGTTGCAGAACGTCAAATATCTTCATCTTCTTCAACGAGGCTGGTTTCACCTTTTGGTTATCGTGGTAAAAAAGTACTCTTCATGTGCCCACTTTAAATATACTTTACCCCGCTTAACATTTCCTCTATAGAAGCATGGGAGCTGGGAGTATAGAGGAGAATTGTGGCTGGTGGCGAGGAGTAGTTCAAGCACTGTCCTTACAATGAACTTGAAGCTCGATGCTGCTCCTCCCGATGAATTAGTTTTGATTGCTAAAAATCAAATGAAGAGGACAATAATAAGGAGAACATAGAGACAACGTCAGCTTGATAGAGAGGTTGTCCTGCAGAATGTCTCAACTTGCCAGGAAGATTCATCCACTTCATTCCCAAATGTAAGGCTGCTGTCTGCATCTTACATGAGCTCTCTATCCTTTCGTCTGTCTCATGAAATCAATACAGGGAGAGGTTGCGGTCTGTTTCTTCTCGTGAACATATATTCCTCTACCCAAAATACAAGAGGGACGATAAAGACAGGGAGAGGGTGTGAGTTAATCAAAGGATTTTCTGTCTGTTTTCATCGCCTCTTTTGCAGCGCAATTCAAGCGGAGAGTTTATTTTTAGCCTTGTTTGATGACAACTACAAAGTCCAATGAAGCTCAGTTCATTGATAACGTCGACTTCTGTTTTCATCTTCATCATCCTGGAAATTAGAGTTTTGCTCCTCCCTTGTGCAGCGGTGCCATGGTGGTATAATATGACCAGACAGATGAAGGATTCGAACGCCCACATTGTTCAATGGCTGTCGTTTAAAAGTGGTATAGCTAAATTATTGTATCCCATTGATCTATCCGCAATAAATTTAGCAAAAAGTTTGAGTTCATCCATAAAAATAGATAATAAATCAAACTTGTCTTGGAGGATATAAACAAAAAAAAATCTACAATCAAATTTCACCTTGTATCATTTATTTTATTTTATTTTTTTAAGAATAAAATAAATAACATAAAAAATAAATAAAACTTAGTATTCTTCAAGATATAAAATTTTCCCCAATAAAAACACTTCAAACTTCAAGCAAAGAAGTTCTCTCAAAAACTTTCAATCCTCTTTCACCTACACTTAAATATATAAAAAACAAAATTCTATTGGATCAAGTCTATTTGTCCTATAAAAATTCTTCGACAACATTTGAAAGATAAATCAAATGTTCTTTTTCAAAAGCATCAAATCATCAAATCTTACTTTCAATATATACTCAAATTCACGCATTTCTTGTAAAACATAAATCTTGGTTTAACTTCACAAATAAATCAAGTCACCACATATCAAATCCAAAAAAAAATTAAGAGAATTGTTTATTCTTTTTATAAGAATATTTTAAATAAAAATTATACTCCATCATATATTTTAATAAAATTCAAATATTTGTACATACATCCTTATCTAATTTTGGATGCTCGAAATTGTGTCTCATTTGTGGTGAATTTCAATGAAGTCATACCTCAAGTTCTGCAAGCCCCACCATAAACAATATAAGTACTTTATCAAGAAACTCAGAGGAAATTACTTTCTGCTGCAATGCATTTGCGAATATGCCATAATCGAAAAAGGAAGTGTCATCCGGATTACATCTGGCAAACAAAACAGTAGTGTTTTCCCAGGACTTGCGATCAGGAAATTCCAAAGTATCGCAATCCAAGTAACAGGGGTTGCATGGTATCGGGCTCAATTCATGTTTGCAAGCAGATTTCCAGCATGTTCAATGACGCTCGATCGACAACAAATACCATGATGCCCCCAGGACCTACAAGATCAGAGGCCTAATCAGTATAAAACAGCACTAAATGACCAACAGCAACAACAATAGCATTTTGAGAGAACAGCAAGTAGTATCACCTAAAACGACACGTATTTTCCCATCCAAGAAAGCATTGCTCACATGACTAGCCAGCATGTATAGCAGGAGATTATATGAAGCTCCAGCCATGCGGTCTTTGTGACTACTCCAGTGGCCTTAATGATCTCAGAACTTAATGGAAAAATCAAATATAATCTGGGAAAATGGAGCAGAACAGTCAGCACTGGGACATTGATGGTATGATCAGCATGCGAGCTTCTAATTACTGGTAAAACAAACCATATCAGTCTACCAAAACCATAATTGCATATTTTTAGTCACAAAGTTAAGACTCAAACTTGAGACCTTATCCCCCGCTTTGAGGAGGTGAATGCCACTGGGTGAAATGCGGATTTGTAACTTCAGCTCAACCTCAACAAGTGAAAGAAATTCCTGGAATTTTGAGGCAAAAGGGCAGCTGAAAATTGCAGTAGCAACTTCAACCTCATCAACTAAATGAAAATTTCAAGTTCGTTCTCATATTTTACAAGTAGCTGTGATTTCTATGCAAAAAATGAAAAAAAATGAAATCACAGGCTAAAATTCTACATTCGAATCAAATAAACAAAAGCAGAAACAAAGATAGGAATGTATGTACCTTAGGAAGAGGTAATGCTGCAACAACATCTATGAAGAAATCTGATCTCAAATATCTCCTTGCGATCAACTTAGGATCCATAACAAGTTCACCTCTCCCAAAAACTCTTGAACTAGGTGAGACATAAGCTGTCCTAAACTTTATTACAATATGATCTATGTAAAATATATCAGCAACTGTTCTAAAACATGTCACAGTAATTCCTAAATTCAAATCAGTATCCATACAAGATGACTTTTCCTTGTTGCTTGCTGATGAAAGGAAAAAAAAACAATGGATCAACAAAGAGTGCTGTCAAGCATAAGAAGAGGAAAATCCTGTTCCATTTCAAGATAACATCACTTCATGGATCATGAATGTTCTCTCTCCAAATGATTATTCGCTGTAAACACCTTAAACCTTCATAATTTAGGATCCTTGTTACTTGTGCTTCTGTCACTATTAATACCACCTCCTTCAGTTTTAAACAATGGAGCTGATGTTTTATGTACAGGCAATGTCTTGTCCAGGTTTTGTCTACCATTAAACCTGTAAATTTTGAGAACGCCATTTAACCAAATCATCCAAGAAAGTAAATGGGAATCATAAAGGAGAGGAAATACAGGCAAACAGACTAACCTTACCAGCTTCTCTTTCTTGAACTCCATGACATTAGGTAATCCTCTAACATACTATGCATCCGAGAAAGGGATACAAAAGAGGATTTTGTCTTCAAAAAGTTTCACTGAATTTTTCATTTCTGATTTGAAAGTAAATCTTTCTTTCAAGAAATGGACCTTGAGTTCCAAGCTGAATAAAATAAAAGGAGATTTTGCAGAAAGAGGAAAAGAGAGGCTTTAGGTGGTGAAAAGGCAAAGTGAGGTGTTCAATGTGGTTGACTTCCATTAAAAGCCCAACAGAAAACTAATAGTGAAAGAAAAAAATAAACACAGCTCAGATATTCATTTGCTTTCTTCTTTAATTTATTCTTTATAATGATTATTCTCTGTCAAAAAACCAAGATATAATTTATATTATTCTCTAACATACTCGGACCAGCTTTTATATAAAAGTTAATCTTTCTCCGATAAGATCTTAAACATTATCATTCCCATTCGAATTATTGTATTCATGAAAATTTTCATTTTCATATTATTTTGGATTGGAACCGTGAAGAATAACACAGAGAGTAAACCTGCAGGCTAAACATAAAAAAATTCAGGTACTTTTATATATGTTTTACAACACTAACTTGTAAGAAAGTGGACTTGAAGAGCATGCCAAAAATAAAAAAAAATTGAAAAAACAGTACATGTATACAAGAGACCAAGAATTTTTGTTAGCAGATCTCTCGGGCAAAAAATATTCTATTTTGTGTTTCTTTTTGATGTATAGTGTTTTTACTAGTGTCATTGTTCAGATGTTGACAAGATTGAACTAAAAATTTAACTTACATGTTGCGGAAAAATTACTTAATATTTGCTACAAGAATTTTCAGCATGGAGAAATAAAAGTTTACATCACCTTTTTACCTTGGCAAACTTCACTTAAGCATGGTCTCACGTCTGCAACGAAACCTCTGTCTCTCATTTCTCCAACAAGTAGCAACGCCCTTGATTCATCCTTATGCTGGAGAAGTCCTCGAATAATAACATTATAAGAAATTTCATCTGGAGGGCAGCCATCCGCTTCCATATTTCGGAAAGCTTCCAATGCTTCATCGAACAATCCTTCTTTACAAAGTCCATTTATTATTGTAGTGTATAGCTGAACATGAGGCTGCAGCCCTTGGACAAAGAGTTCTGAAAACAATTTCCTTGCATCTTTATGATTCCCATATTTGCACATGGCATGAACCAGGATGGTATACATCACCAGATTAGGCTTCAAGTAAGTACTTTGCATTGCTCGAAACAGTCTGAATGCCTTACCAAGATACCCTTGTTTGCAAAAGCCATCAAGCAATATTGAGTAAGTAAATAAATCCGGGAGGTTGCCATTAGTGCACATATTCCTGAAAAGATCTTGTGCTTCCCTAAGCTTGCCTAATTGGCAAAAGCCATGAATAAGAGTGTTGTAACTAACATTGTTCGGAGTTAAGCCTTGAAGAATCATTTCATTAAAAAGCTGCATGGCCTCGTCTATCCTTCTGGCCTTACAATATCCATTAATTAAGATGTTATAACTAAAAATATTAGGTTTACAACCCTTGGTTATCATGACATGAAACAGCTTTCTAGCTTCAACAACATCCGTCCACAAGGAATATCCATACATCAACGAACTGTAAGTAACAACGTTAGGCTCCACACCCATTTCAGTCATTGTTTTTAAAACACCTAGAGCCTCTGAAACCTTGCCTTCTTTACAAAAAGTATCAACTAGCACGTTGAAGGTGACAATATCTGGCATGATATTCAAACTCGTCATTTCATTTAGCAATGCCGAAGCCTCCTTCCATCGGCTGAATTTACATAAGCCCTGGATCAAAGAGGTGTAAGTGAAAATATCTGGGTAAATGCCTTTAGCCTTCATATAAGAGAAGATATCTAAAGCCTCATTCACCAGCCTATCTCTGCAAAGACTGTCAATGAGTGTACTGTATGTCACCATGTTCGGCTGGCAGCCTGCCTCTTCCATTTTCTTAAGCAATCCAGCAGCCTCAGCAGTTTCCCCAGTCTTACATAAGCCATTGATAATCGTATTATAAGTGTAGACATCAGGTTGACACCCTCTTGCCACCATGTCATCAAATAATTCCACGGCTTGGGCAAATTCACCCACTTTACAGAGCCCATTGATTAAGGTGGTAAATGTGACAATAGTGGGTTGAAGACCAAGTTTAATGACTTTGGCCAAGACAGAGAACCCAAGATCAACACGTTGCAACTGGCAGAAGCAATTCATAAAGATACTAAGCGTATAAGTATTAGGAGAGAGCCCAACTAATTCCATTTGTTTGGAAAGAGAAATCACAACATCGTAATACTGTCCCATTTTGACAATTGCAGACAATAATTTGGCGAATTGGATAATACAAGGCAGGGGTTTCCTATGAAGCATGTGATTGAAAGAAGCAAGGGCATCATCAATGTTTCTAAAAGAAGAAGAAGCGTCATTTTTGTGTTGATATCTACTGCTACAGCTACTGCTAGAAGAAGAAATGGAGTTGGAGTGGTTGATAGACAACATTGATGAAGTGGTTGGAGATAGAAGAATCATACCAATCATTTTCATTTGGCATCGCTGAAAATGGGACCCAATGAAAAAGGCTTCTGAACCTCCTCGTCTCACTGCCGCCGCCGCCATCATCGTCGACCTTCCTAGGTGTTTTTCCTTCTCCCTGTGGTCTGGTTTTTTATTGACCCAAATGACAGAGACACTTTGTAACAAATCCAGAAGATTGAAGAAAGGGATTTGTGGAAGCAGAACCCTCTCTCTCTCTCTCTCTGACAAGGAATGCAGAAGTTTGGGGAAGTAAATTAGTTGGGAATGAACGGATTAGAAAGCAAATCATACACATTCAAAAAAAAAAAAATTCAACCCGTATGAAATAAAAAAAATAATAATCAGAATTAATCCAGTTTAATGCGGTTAAACTAGCTATTTGACTTAGATAAATTTATAAAAACTAAATTTAAAAAATAAGCATGATTTTTTAATAAATATAATATTTTGAAGTGGAGAAAAAAAAATAAAAAAATAGAAAACATAATTCCTAAAATTAAAAAAAAAAACTAAAAAAAAATATTAAATTGCTATAAAGTGAAATTGAAAAAAAAAAAACAAATCAACTAGAAAAACTAACAAAAAAAAAATCTTGTCACCATATATTAACTTGTTAAACTTAGTTTCTAAATCATGAAATCAGTTAAAATTCATAAAAAATAAATAAAAAAAATATTATAAATTTTACTTTCAATAAATCTAATATTAAAATGTAAAAATTAAAAAAATTAAATTCATGATATTGATATATGACTCAATTAAAAAAATTAAAAAAATTGTAAATAATTGAAATATGAAATTAAATAAGGGTTTTAAAAAAAACTCATGAAACACCATTCAGATAAATATTATTTTGAGTATGGTTACAGTGATTCAGCTGCATCATTTAAATATTTTTTTGTTAATTTTAATATAAATAATATGACAATTCTTAAATTATTAATTAATAATAAATATACAAAATTAAATATTTATAGAAAATTAAAAATATTAATGATTTCACTATACATAACATTTTCCATCTCAGTGCTTATATGTTTTATTTTGCTTGGAAACTTTATTGAATGGTGAAAAAGAAGAAAAGAAAACGAAAAAAAAGAAAGTGATTCATCAAACTTTTTTTTAATTAAAAAATCATCGATTTAACCACGAGGCAAGCATTATAGGTTGAAATAATTCACCTTCTTTTATCCTTTTAATTGTTTTCTAATTTAATCAGTAATTTTTTTTTAATTCATCTTTTAATACTTTATAATTTATTTTTATTTATTTTATGTATAATTATTATGATATAAAAACAATTCAACATTAAAATGATTTTTAAATTTAATCAAAATATAGTTTGATTTTTAAAAAATTCAAAATAAATTTTTATTAATAATAAAATAATAAATGAACTCAGGCTTTACGAATTATTTCATCATTCATAGAACCTAGATCATGAACTTTTCATTGTGTTTATTCTTTGTAAAACAAAAAATTACTTTTTATTTAGTAATATAATAACAAAAATCAACATTTGTTTTTGAAAAATTATATTTGAGTAGACATGACATGTATTTGTTTAAAAATATATTTGGAACAATTTAATGTTTTTTCCAAATTTGATTCAGCATATTAAAATTATCTTAAAATATAAAAAAAGACTAATTTAATAATATTACAATTTAAAGCGCTTTACGAAATACAGCCTCACTAGTCGCAACTGCATCAAGGCCATTCATCCTCTTGAATAAGATTATCTTGCTGAAATTTATCACGGAGCTCAGAGCCATTTCAGCAAGAAAATCCAAGGCAATAATGTGTTAATCTCACCTGATTGACTGTGACAAAACTCTAATCAAGACTGCCTACATGTGATAAATCACAAGCAACCCGCACCTCTTACATCCACTTGGCTTCCAGCAACCTAAAAAGTGATGGAGTCATCCATGGGTGCTTATAGCACTAGTAATGGCGTGGAGGATTTTAATTAATATCCCTTCAGGATTGGATCGTTTGCCTTCCATATTAGCTTTCTCCCATTGGTAGTTGGCTGTTGGGTGAGAACAGGGGTCGAGCTAGTCATCATCTGGTTCTGTAGAGAAGTCTGGCTCTTCAGGTTTTTGCAACTTGAGCATTTCAACGTTCTTGACTTTCTGTGCCCCTCTCCTTGTGTTCGCAGCAAATCTTGAAGCTGATTTGCTTGAGAATTTGAAGGTGCTGTTTTGTAACACACCAAGGTGCTGTTTTGCTTGAGAATTTGAAGGTGCAAAACTTGGTTCATCCTCCTCTAGTGTTGTTTCATCACAAACTGTTTGCTCATCAACAGAAACTGAGAAGGACTCTGACATGCTCAGGCTCTTTGCCATCACCCTCTTCTTGTGTTGACGCCAAGCAGCCTGAATAAAGCAGGCAGCCCATGTTCTCCAATGGTAAGAGTAGAAACGGAAGGTATGCTGTAGTTTCTTGCTATGGAGACGTCTAAACTGATTGGCAACGAACTTCCACTTCTTCTAGTGCTCTCACTGTCCTTGTGGAAGAAGGTAAGTTGAGAGTAGATTTTGGAAGCAATGCCCAGGCAAGCAGCTCTTCACCGCAAAAGTCACCAGGTCTCGAAGTAATTGAATTGAAGAAACCAGTTTGCCCTCCATTTGGAGTTGAGCTCCCCAGCTTTCCCCTGATAATAAAAAGCATCTCCGTAACCGGATCACCTTCTCGAACTATGTAGTTTCCTTGAGTACTCAAACAGGACACTAAGTGCTCACATATGGCATCCAGTAGCTGATCATCCATCTGCGAGAAAAAAGGAACCTGCAAATAGGAAAAACATTAGCTAAAGCTGCATGAGATTTTAAAATGCCTGAAAGTAACACTAGGGAGTCCCTTACTGGTCTAACAAGGTCCAAGCATAGGTGACGCTGGATGTCTCGACGAAGATTCGTAGGTAATGCACGCAGAATTGATTCTTCATCAACCCCTCTCGTTGCAAGCCACTTGTATTGAACAAATCTTCTGACACGTTCTCGCAAACTTTGGGGCAGTTGACGATGTCTCATCCACTCTTCTGTGTTTCCTCGCTTGAGCCTCCACTCCTCAAGCCTCACAGTGATAGATTGCAAGTAGGTCTATTCAAGAGAGAGTATGTTGAATACTGCAGAGTTTTGTATCTCAGAAGAAAATTATCATGAAAACTATAAGGGAAATACTCTCTTGAGAATGAGAACATTTCCAAGTTTTTTCCAAGAAAACAGACTTCAATATTTTTGTTGCAGGGGAAGGTTTCAATTGCAACAGATGCCAAAAACAGCCTAAGGTTATGTCATGTGTCCACATTAGTCATTACCTGCACAATCCCAATCAAATGGGCAAATAAAACCAGGCCCAAGATGGCAATGAGTATGGCAAATGCAGTTTCCCCAATGAATGTGCTTGTAGACAAAGACTGGCCATAGGAACTGAAAAATACAGCAAGCAGAAAAGATATGTTAGAAGTTCCTATAAAAACCTCTTTGAGTTATGGAGACAATTAGATGGGATCTATGTATCTGCGGATAATAATATCACAGCAACTGCATACAGAAAAAAGAAAATTCTCTGCTTCAACACCATGCATCGATTCAAACAGCTAATGAAACTGAAAATGCAATCAGATGCTATCATTATCTTGAATGAAAATTTATGGTGAATTTCAATGTAGTCATACCTCAAGTTCTGTAAGCCCCACCATAAACAATATAATTACTTTTCAAGAAACTCAGAGGAAAGTACTTTCTGCTGCAATGCATTTGCGAATATGCCATAATCGAAAAAAGGAAGTGTCGTCTGGATTACATCTGGCAAACAAAACAGTAGTGTTTTCCCAGGACTTGCGATCAGGAAATTCAAAAGCATCGCAATTCAAGTAACGGGGGTTGCATGTTATAGGGCTTAATTCATGTTTGCAAGCAGATTTCCAGCATGTTGCATGAAGCTCGATTGACAACAAATACGATGATGCCCCCAACACCTACAAGATCAGAGGCCTAATCAGTGTAAAGCCGCACTAAATGACCGACACAACAGCAATGGCAAGCATTTTGTGAGAGCAGCAAGTAGTATAGCCTATAAAGGCAAGTATTTTCTGATTCAAGGAGGCATTACATTACGTACATGACTAGCCAGCATGTATAGCAGGAGATTATACGCAGCCCCCGCCCAGGCAGTCTTTGTAACTACTCCAGTGGCTTCAATGATCTCAGAACTTAATGGAAAAATCAAATACAATCTGGGAATATATTGGAGCAGAACAATCAGTACTAGGGCATTATTGGTATGATCAGCACGCGAACTTCTAATTGTTGGTATAATAAACCATATCACAATCTGCCAAAGGGAACAATTTGATGTCATTTCTTCTTTAGCTTCAAAGGACAGATTGCAATAACAAAAAGGCACTAAAAATCAAAGAAATAAGAAAATTTTCATTTGCAAGTAATGGGTGCTTAAAATATCAAATACAGTGCCATATGTGTCATATTTCAATCCAAAAGAGCAGGCACAATCGCATATTCTTAGTCACAAAGTTAAGACTCAAACTCGAGACCTCTCCCCCTCTTTGCAGAGGTGAACGCCACCGGGCGAAACGCGGATTTGTAACTTCAGCTCAACCTCAAAAAGTGAAAGAAATTCCTGGAATTTTGAGGCCAAAGGGAAGATGAAAATTGCAGTAGCAACTTCAACCTCATCAACTAAATGAAAATTTCAAGTTCGTTCTCATTTTTTACAAGTAGCTGTGATTTCTATGCAAAAAAGAAAAAAAAAAAATGAAATCACAGGTTAAAATTCTACATTCAAATCAAATAAACAAAAGCAGAAACGAAGATAGGAATGTATGTACCTGAGGAAGAGGTAATGCTGCAACAAGATCTATGAAGAAATCCGATCTCAAATATCTCCTCGCGATCAACTTAGGATCCATAACAAGTTCACCTCTCCCAAAAACTCTTGAACTAGGTGAGACATAAGCTGTCCTAAGCTTTATTACAATATGAACTACGTAAAATACATCAGCAAGTGTTCTAAAACATGTCACAGTAATTCCTAAATTCAAATCAGTATCCATACAAGATGACTTTTCCTTGTTGGTTACTGATGGAAGGTAAAAAAACAATGGATGAACAAAGAGTGCTTTCAAGCATGAGAAGAGGAAAATCCTGTTCCAATTCAAGATAACATCACTTCCTGGATCAAGAATTCTCTCTCTCCAATATGGCTCATGATGATTCTCTGGAAATACCTTAAACCTTCCAAATCTAGGAACCTTGTTACTTGTGTTTCTGTCTTCTCCAGGTTTTGTCCACCATTAAACCTGTAAATTTTGAGAACACCCTTTAAACAAATCATCAAAAAAAGGCAAATGGGAATCATAAAAGAGAGAAAATACAAGCAAAGAGACTAACCTTACTAGCTTCTCTTTCTTGAACTCCATGACTGTAAGTAATCCTATAACATACTCTACGCATCCAAGAAAGGGATACAAAAGAGGATTCTGCCTTCAAAAAATTTCACTGAATTTTCCGTTTCTTACTTGAAAGTAAATCTTTTTTTCAAGAAATGGACCTTGAAGTCCAAGCTGGATAAAATGAAAGGAGATTTTGCAGAAAGAGGAAAAGAGAGGCTTAGGTGGTGAAAAGGCAAAGTGAGGTGTTTGATGCGGTTGACTTCTATTAAAAGCCAAACAGAATAAAAGAAGAAAAACACAGCTCAGATGATCATATACTTTCTTCTTTTATTTATTCTTTGTAATCATTATTCTCTGTCAAGGTTAGTGGGTCAAGTTTTAATAAACAATTTATATTATTTTTAAACTAATTTTTGTATTTAAATTATTTCAAGATAGACGTATGAAACATAACTCCAGACAACTTATTGATATTTCAAGATTTATCAAACGCTACGGATCAATAGCAAGCTACTGAAAGTTCCAGCTCTTGCAAAGAGCATCATATCTGGGATTTACGATAGCTTCCACCTCTGAACTCCATTGACATCACTTGCAATGTATATCGTACATTCATCTCTAGCTTGTTAATGGCCTGGAAAACACAATAAATGCAAAGTATCAATCAGAATATGGTATTACATGAAAACAATTTTAGTCTCTAGGTAGCTCCAATACCATCATTAATGTGCCTTCAGTTAGTTTTTGAGTTCAGTTTTTTTTTTTTTTTTAGAAAAAAGAAAGATTGTAGTATGGAAGCAAAATGGGCTTTTCATCAAACAAAATAAGCATAAGTGAAGAAATAAGAAAATTTGAAGATGGATTAGGGCAGAGAGGTTGGGTAATTTGTTTTTCCCAATTAAATGAAAAAAAGTTGCGAATATTCAAAGAAAACAATAATAATTGATCAAATGAGGGTTGTGGATGATAGAATAATCAGATAGAGAGAATATGATAAATTAAATTGAATTGAATTCAGGAAGGAAGGAAGGAAGAGGTAAAAACCTTTGTATTTAAATATAATATCCGTACAGTGAAAATGCTCTAACTGTCAAATATAAAAATATATATTTGTGGATAATAAACTAAATAGAGAGAGATAGAGAGGATATGGAGTAATAATAAAAGAAATTAAATAAAGGAAGGAAGGAAGGAAGAGGTTAAAAACCTTTTATATATGTATGTTCGTTGAAAATGCTCTAATACTCATTACAACGGAAAGAGTATGGAATAATAAAAATAAAAGAAAATAAATAAAGGAAGGAAAGGAGAGGTTAAATACCTTTCATACACGTGTAAGTGTTTGTATGTTCGTTGAAAATACTCCTTACAAGTCGGATCTCAATCCTTCACCCTTTACATAGCGACCCTCCTTTTGAATGTAATTCCTATTAATTACAATATCTGGAATGTGTTTAATGTTAGGAGGCCACTCCTCCTCGCTCTCCTTTCCCCATCCTCTTGTTCTTCCGCTCAGCTCTTCACCGCAGTAACTGATTCTTAAGAATTGCAAAGAGGGAAGGTAGGGTATCATCCCTTGAGATTCAGATTCAGATAGCGACTTCAATAGTCTGCAAAAAGAGACTTCTAATTTCTGAAGAGAATGCATCCCCTGATCAGGCAGTGGCAGAGACTTCAATGTTGGACATAAAGAGATCCATAGCTGTTGAAGAGAAGAGAGATTTTGCAGCCCTACTTCCGGAAGAGATTCCATGTCATCAATTGACGTCATACCTAGAATCTTTAATTTGGAGAGAGGACGGATAAATGAAGAAGAAGAGGAAGTAGAAGAGACTGGCGATGTCATCTTCATTGTCTGCTGTAATGGCATTGAACTAGTCTCGTACAAATAAAGATCTTCATCGAGAGTTGGAAACAACGGCATTGAAGTCAGATTTGGACAATCAGAAATGCGCAAGGAAGAAAGACGTGGAAAAGAGAGCATTATCAACCCTTCTTCTATTGTTGACTCATCATTCATCTCATCTCTACTCCATCTCTTCCACCATCCCTTCAGTCTAAAACAATCCTCGATATGAAGTCTCTTTAAGGATGGGAAAAACGTCGACCCTCCTATTCCTCCAACCCCCTCACTATCTATGTACTCCAAATCACCCAATACCGCAATAACTAATTCTTCAAGAGAAGGGATTCCATCTAACGGAGGGATATGCTTAAGTCTTCCACAGTCTTTTAGAACAATACTTGCAAGATTTGAGAGATTTGAAACCCAACTAGGAAACCTCATACCTCCATAGCCTTCAACTCTCAACTCTTGAAGACTCGAGTTTGGCTGGAGGCTTTGCAACATTTTATCATACAAATCAATATCTGAATTACTATCCAGGTCTGGGTCCCACCATACGGTCAACGACAAAATATATTTTTTATCGATCAATTTAGCTCCTTCAAATTCTGATACACAAGAACCACCCTCATATCCCTTGACTCTTATTTCTAGCCTCCCTCTCAATTCATTTAACATTCTCAACTCATCCACTCCACTTATTATCTCAGATTTAGGACTCTTTTTTTTTGCAACCACAAAACATGACA
The DNA here is from genome assembly GCF_005239225.2 of Populus alba. Classification (NCBI taxonomy): domain Eukaryota; kingdom Viridiplantae; phylum Streptophyta; class Magnoliopsida; order Malpighiales; family Salicaceae; genus Populus; species Populus alba. Next base: position 24,082,356 of record NC_133289.1, read on the forward strand.
ATGTCTGTAGACTAGTTAATTTTCCAATCCCACGAGGCATATACTCTAAATTTTCACATAAATCATCATCAAGAGTGCAACCAACATCAAGATGCCTCAGACTGATCAGCTTACTAATATCCCTAGGTAGTTCCTTAAGGTTACTACAACCATTGAGCTTGAGCACTTGCAAATTTACCAGACTGGTGACAGAATTAGAAAGCGCCTCCATCTCATTATTTGAAAGATCAAGATATTTAAGGTGCTTGATCTTTTCAATGAGAGGTGACACTTCATTCATTCCAAAATCACTCAAAACAAGCACACGTAAACGCCTAAAGTCCCGACAAATTGACACCCCTGACCCCTCATCCCATTTTCCACCTGGCAATAATACAAGTGTTCTTAGACGTTGTGCACTAGGCAAAGACAAATCTAATTCCGTGTCAAATGACACGTGCCGAGTCAATTCACTAATCCTATTTCCTCGACGCTCCACTTTGATACTCTGAAAACCAGCGACATGGGTTGCAAGATCATGCATAAAATCATGCATTTTGCAACTTTTTATATTCCCAAATCTATCCTTTTCCACTTCATGGAAGAATGACCTCCACAGTAAATTCTCAAAGCAACTAAGACCATCAATTTCAAGACTCCCACCACCTGAATTTGAAGAGCTAATGAACCCTTGTGCCATCCAAAGTTGAATCAATGACTTCACATCAATGCTATGACCTTTTGGGAATAAGCTACAGTATGCAAAGCAATGCTTCATAAATGATGGAAGAGGATCGTAGCTTAACTTAAGGGTATCTATGATGTTATCATCTTTGACCCTATTTGGAAGTTCTTGTTGGATAAAGGACAACCACTGGGCTCTATCTTTCATAGACATTAACCTCGCAATTGCCTTTATGACCAAAGGAACTCCACAACACCTCTCTACAATCTCTTGTCTAATTCTCTCATCTACATGACCCGACTCCTGGCCTTGAGGAAATGCCTTGCTTCTAAAAAGATCCCATGACTCATCTACTGACAGACCTTCTAAAACATGTGGTGGTTCTACTGTGCTTGTGAATTTTGCAATTAAATGAGAACGTGTAGTTACAACTATCTTGCTTCCTACTGCATCACGTGGTAACAACTCCTTCAACCTATCCCATTTTTCACCATCATCCTTACCATCCTCACCATCCCACACATCATCTAATACAAGAAGATACTTCTTTTTCTCTATTTTCTCTTCAAGCTTTTTTTTCAGACTCTCTAACTGATCATCAGAATCACTACCTACAGCCCCTTTGATAATCTTTCTAACATCTAAGCTGCCTGAGACACTTACCCAGAGTTTCACACCAAAGTGCACCTGAACTTGCTCATCATTGTAAACATGTTGAGCTAGTGTGGTCTTCCCCAACCCTCCTATTCCAACTACAGAGATGACAGAAACATTATGTTCATAGTTGGAATTCATCAGAAAAGTTTTAACCACCACTTTGTCACCTACTCTCCCAACTATCACTTCAGGTTCAGAGGAGGTTGTTTCCCCCCTGACAGTAGTCAATGAAGCTCCCTCCTCTTGACGAGCCACAAAATTGAATCTTTTACTGTCAGTTTCAATGTCATCTAGTGTCTCTCTAAGTGCTTTAACTCTATGACCCATCCGTAAACCATACACAAATTGGTTTGATCTTGAGAGAAAAAGGCGTACCTCCCTCGATACTCTTTTCCCGGGCATCAATTGTTTCCGCAGAACTTGTGTTGAGAAATCGTCCAGCAAATCCTCTGCATCATATACAGCTTCCCGCAGCTTCTTGAGCCAGACTTCGATTTGATGGTTCTGTTTTTGTGCCTGCTCCTCAGCGTCTTGAATCACAGCCTTAATACTGGTAACTGTGTCATTGAGCTTCCGCAATTGATCTTTGAGCCCCCACCACAGTGCAACCTCCTGAGCAGTTAGGGAACCTAATGTCTTTATTATTTTCTCCGCAATATTGAAGAGCACACCTTCAGCCATTTTTTCTTTGCAGGTTCAAAAGGTAGTGGGTAGAAGACAAACCTCCTGAGAAGTTTGGAATGGTGATCGTTTCGTATGCTAAAAGGGTTTTATATAGTGAAGTAGATTCTGACGTTAACCAAACAGTACTCAAAGCAGCGTGTGGATGCTGTCTAAGCTACCAATAAATATCCCTTAATCCTTAGGTTTTGAGCTAAATTATAACTTAAGTCTTAATATTTAAGCTGTAAATATATAGCCTTTCAAATTTATTGGATATATTGTAATGACATTCAAAGCCAAGGGACTTCAGAATGATTTAGTCTTAATATTTATACTTAATAATTAACTAGTAGCCTAGGACCACACTTGTTTTAATTGTAGGTCCCAAGAACAAAGATTAAGGGGCAAGTTGAATCTGTCGAAGTCTAAGTCAAGCCAGCCAGTTATGACTTGGTTAGCACTGATTGAAAGCCATAATTTAGACAGACCTGGAATAGTTGGTTTGCGAGCAATAATTTCGCAAGCAATAATTATGTAGATGCTGCAGAGCACAAGATGCAGAAGGACCAGAAAATAGACAGAATCACTATTTTGCAAAATCCGGTGACCGGTTCAGGTGAATACTGTCCCTGTAGACTCATTAGATTCAATAGAACAATCTTTGAAAATATCATCAGGATAAATGTCATGAACCGAATTCCAAATCTATAATCGGCATCACACGATTATATATAAAGCAAGCACAATATGTCAAGAGCTAAGAGTTTACAAAAATAGTTTATTTACAAATTATTTATAAAGCAAGCACAATATGTCAAGAGCTAAAATTTTATTTTAGACAAAAGTAGTTATAGCACCGGCAACCTTTATATATTAATAAGAAAAGGTAAATATATTTCTAAAGCTAAAGTTTTATTTGAGGCAAAAGTAGTTAAAGCATTAGCAACCTTTACATATCTTAAGAAAAAATGGCAGTGGAGTGCAGGACATGTCTAAAGCTAAAGCTTTATTATTGTTATTTTTAAATAAATTACTTATTAAAATGTTTTTAATTTAAAAATATATAAAAATATATTTTTATTTTTAAAATTTTATTTTTAATATCAGCACATCAAAATATTCAAAAAAATTAAAAACAAATTGATTTCAAACCATTTTTTTAAAATAAAAAAAAACTACAAAATACAGTCCATATTGTGAAGTAAAGCAGCACACATCGATGGACATCGTCAGGCTGCATTTATATATGATACATTATTCAGTGAGCTTTTTCTATTCAAACATGGTATCAGAGCAAACATACATGACAGTCTCATCTCCTTCTGCCTAAATTTATTATTTAATGAGTAATTGAGTCGTCCGGAAAATATTATCTTACCGGCGGCTGTACACTTCTAAACTTGTCTTCAAAAAATAAATTTATTTGTGCGATCTTCAATCACCTACGCATTTGATAGCTATGAAAAAGATAAAGTAGGATTCTTTTATCGTGTCCAGCTACGACTATAATTGCATTCTATCATTTTCTCTTCTGTCCCTGCCTCTCTACTTTCTTCTATATTGTGGGTGGGTGGGACTGGAAGTGGGAAACGGCACAGGGTCTCCTGTCCTTCAAAAACAGGATCAAAATGCAATAATGGCGGATAAAAATAATGCAAATCCCGTGGGTCAGGATGTTGACATATATAGTATACTGAAAGATATTCACATGCAAAAAAAAACCAAAAGAATTGTCAGAATTATATTTGGCCAGGTATTCCTTTCCAACAGATCCAAGTTGAGAAACACCAGATCCGTCATCAGACAGGACGAGTATTGGTTTCACGGTGGAGGGCATGTGGAATCTCTAGGATCGAATAAGAGCCTGATTATCAAGGATAAAGGCTAAATGGGAACGAAACGGAGAAACATCACTAATAACACATTGATTTTCCATCATTTCCATAGACTTGCCTCCATCAAGCGAATTAGCTGCTGGCAAACATTTTTGAAGCTCTAGAAATGGGGATTCTGCAGACACAACTGTTTCACAGATGAAAGAAAACGAGTTTTGCATTTCTAGAATCTTACGCCTAATAATGAAATATCACAGGCCAGGTTTCACATTTTGTATTTCTGTTGCTTTCTCAGCAGTCAGAAGAGAGAACAAATCCTGAATTCCTAACACTATCAGGATACATTTGCTTTCTGAAGTCAGTTGCTTTCTGTACAGAGCATCTTAAATTTCGAATTATAGGACTATAAATTGTCTTTCTGCACAAAATCTTTACATTATGAAAACTAATTCATCATTAAAGAATTAATGAAAGAGTCAGGCACCAAGGAAATCTCAATTATTTAAACAATGATGGACGCACACGAAACCAGGTTAATTGGACTGCACTCAACTATGTTAGTAGTTCCTCGGTTTGCTTGTAAGAAATCAATCACACCAAATTAAATCTGAAGAATATAACCATGGAATCGCCGCCCTATAAGCCGGAGGTGGCGTCCATTTTCTTTTTTAGTCGAAGGGTAGAGGGAGACAGAAGCTTCCTTATCCCTGAAGAAACTATAAGGAAGCTCTTAAACTTTAAGAAATTCCAATTTTGAACCTTAAAATCTACGACAATATTACAAGAAGACCCTCAATTTTTATTCTTAGGGGTGCGATTGAATAAGTAGTACAGATTATAAGGATAAATTAAGGATAAAAACAGGATCAAAATCCAATAATGGCGGATAAAAATAATGCAGATCCCGTGGGTCAGGATGTTGACATATATAGCATACTGAAAGATATTCACATGCAAAAAAAACCAAAAGAATTGTCAGAATCATATTTGGCCAGGTATTCCTTTCCAAAAGATCCAAGTTGAGAAACACCAGATCCGTCATCAGACAGGACGAGTATTGGTTTCACGGTGAAGGGCATGTGGAATCTCTAGGATCGAATAAGAGCCTAGATATCATAGATATAAAAGAATCACTAATAACACATTGATTTTCCATCATTTCCATAGACTTGCCTCCATCAAGCGAAGTAGCTGCTGGCAAACATTTTTGAAGCTCTAGAAATGGGGATTCTGCAGACTCAACTATTTTAGTAGTTCCTCGGTTTGCTTGTAAGAAATCAATCACACCAAATTAAATCTGAAGAATTAGTTAAAGAAAATCAAAGAACATAAGGAGAATTAGTTAAAACTAAAATGAAAATAGCAACACAATGTTCTCATTTCCAAACATAAGGTGAAGAAACAGAAATTATTAAGCACTTGCAGAAAACACAGCCGAAAAGGTGAAAAACATAAGCACAGTTGGTGAAATCCATGAGATTGATGTTGCTTGTCTTATCGATTCACTCACAGCAAATGAGGAACAAGTTATGAATAGCAGCTTTCCATTAACATTCTCAGAGATCATATCAGAATGTATCAGTACAAAAGTACAGATCCTTGTAGGTACAAGTTTGTTAAGATTTGTATATGAAGAAAAATAGTCGAAACAAACTGCATTCGTCATTTGATGAGTGAGTCTCGGAACAAATCAGAGCCTAGGAACATTCCTGCAGATTTAAACTTCACCAGGTGGCTTTATAGTGAAAATCATCTCTTGCAATGTATATCAGACAGCCGTCATCAAGTGATCTAATTGATTCCCTGCCAGAGACAAAAGAAGAGAGGATAAATAATGGAATTACTTGATTCCTGCAGAGAGAGAGTAGTGGGGTGAGAGATTACTTGATATTGTCCATAGATCAAAATGAAACAACTTGTACTTGTTTTACTATCAATATGCAGAACTGTCTTATTCTGTAGATCGGCCTTTTCGATCATCTACAGTGAGACCAACATCAAAAACCTTTTCAGCTTTATCAAACATCAGGCCGATGACAATAACCTCTGCCAGCAACTTGTAAAAACTCCTCCTTAGAAATAAAAAAAAGGGCTAAACAGTTACTTTGTATATTTCGACAGTAAGGAAAAGGAGCGGTAAATTTGAAACCCTGAGACTACCAAGACAGAGACCTTTTCAATTGACTTTCTCAGTTGCATTTGTTAAATTTCTAACTTTCTAGGAAATCAAACAAAGGGTCTAAAATAAGTAATAACATTAAAATAAAATAATAATAAAAAAAAAAAACAGGGGAAATGGGAGCGATATGAAGCTTACTTTTGCAGGACTGTTATTCAGTGACATGCAGGGTTGACTGGGAGGCATGAATCCACTACAATAGACTGCCGAGGCAGAGCCGAACTGGATGCTGGATATTATTATGTTCGAAGACATTTTTGACAAAAAGACCATCATCATCTTACATACCACACCAGAGCATCAGATTTTCAATGTTGAAACAGTAATCAGATTTCAAGCTATGATAAAAGAAGATTCGTGAAACATTATAAGGCATCATTCATAAAGAGTCAAATAGGGACATCTATACACGCACGGTAGAAATCAGTAACAGAGCATACTAAACATTCAGTTTAAAAACTACAACAGGTACTAAGAAACGCAGAGAACATCTTTTGATATAAAACTTAGAGAGTTGATGTTTTAAAGGAGTAACAAACAAATAAGACTAAAGTACCATTTCTTCACCACCAATAAAAAAAATAAAATAACAAAAATGTCATATTTTACATTTCTCACTTGATTTGTTTGACTTTCCTAGAGATCAATCACGTAGCTAGAGGGATAAATTATCTAAGAAAAGAGAAGCCTTTGCATGTTTAGTTAGTAGAATATTAAACTATTTCACTTGATGTTATTGACTTATGATCATTTTATTTAAAGATATTATTTAAAAAAGAGAGGCCCTTATCAGTCTTGTATGATATAAAGATGTTTTAGCAGGAGCACTTACTTAGCCAGCTTTAAGAACAATATATACCTGTGCTTTGGAATTCAGAACGTGGGAATGCATCACCATCTGTAAAACGATAAGATAGTAATCTCATAGAAGCTTGCTAATGGCCTGGAAAACACCATAAATGCAAAGTATCAATCAGAATATGGTATTACATGAGAACAATGTTAGTCTCTACGTAGCTCTAACATCATTGTGCCTTCAGTTTTTTTGTTTTCGAGATCTGTTTTTTATTAAAATAAAATAAAAATTTTGAGGACAGATTAGGTGATTGGAGAAGGCCTTCCTTTTTGTAGTTACTATCATTTAATTGAGAAATTTTGGTTATTTGCCATTTTGTTGAGGGCTGAACCCCTCTCCCAATTAATTGAGAAATGAGCCAACTTTTAAGGGAAAAATAATAATTTTATCATATTAGATTTGTGGATAATAAATTAAATAAATATATATAGAGAGAGTATGGAGTAATGATGAAATAAATTAAATTAAGGAGGGGATGTTAAAAACCTTTGTATTTAATTAGAATAGTAGCCACACGGTGAAAATGCTCTAACAATCAAATATGAAAAGATAAGAAGAGAGAAAGAAGAGTATGGAGTAATAATAATATTGATAATAATAAAAGAAATTAAATGAAGGAAGAGGATAAATCCTCATATATGCATATATGTAAGTATGGATTTAAATCTTAAAGGGTATAATTTAACTAATTAAATTTTAAATTTATTTTTTAAAAATTATAAGCTAACCTGAATATCACGCAGTTATGTTCGTTCGGTGAAAATGCTCCACTACTCATTTGTATGCCACTCCTTCTCAGCCTCTTTTTCCCATCCTCTCGGTCTTCCGCTCAACTCTTCACTGCAGCCTTTTAGTATTAATTCTTGCAAAGAGGGAAGGTAGGGTATCCTCCCTTGAGATTCAGATAGAGACTTCATTTCGCTGCAAAAAACAACTTCTAATTTCTGAAGAGAATGCATCCCTTGATCAGGCAGTGGCAGAGACTTCAATCTTTCGCATCCCCAAATTGATAGCTGTTGAAGAGAAGAGAGATTTTGCAGCCCTACTTCTGGAAGAGATTCCATGTCATCAATTGCCCATATCCTTAGATTCTTCAATTTGGAGAGAGGATGGATAAATGAAGAAGAAGAAGAAGAAGAAGAAGAAGAAGAAGAAGAAGAAGAAGAGACTGGTGATGTCATCTTCATTGTCTGCTGTAATGGCTCTGAACTAATTTTGATCAGATAAAGACCTTCATCGAGAGTTGGAAACAACGGCATTGAATTCAGATTTGGACAATATTCAATTCTCAAGGAAGAAAGATGTGGAAAACATAGCATTTCTTTTGTTGACTCATCACTATCATCCTTCATCTCATCTCTACTCTTCTTCCACCATCCCTTCAGTTTAGCACAATCAAAGATATGAAGTTTCTTTAAAGATGGGAAAAACTTCGACACTCCTCTTCCTCCAACCCCCTCACTATCTATGTACTCCAAATCATCCATACTGCCAAAATATAAATCTTCAAGAGAAGGGATTCCGTGTAAGGGAGGGATTTGCTCAAGTCCTCTACAATTTTGTAGATGAATCCTTACTAGATTTGAGAGATTTGAAAGCCAACTTGGAAACCTCCCAACTCTATATTCTATCACTCTCAATTCTCCATGGCAGTAAGATATTTTAGATTGAGATGAAAACTCAATTTCTCTGCAATTGCTGATATCTAATTTCTGAAGAGAATGCATCCCCTGATCAGGCAGTGGCAGAGACTTCAATCTTGAGCATCCCCTAATTGATAGCTGTTGGAGAGACGAGAGATTTTGCAGCCCTACTTCTGGAAGAGATTCCATATCATCAATGAAATAAATATATAGTTTCTTCAATTTGGAGAGAGGACGGGAAGAAGAAGAAGAAGAAGAGATTGGTGATGTCATCTCTATTGTCTGCTGTAATGGCATTGAACTAGCTCTCAACAAAATGAGAATTGACAGAGTTGGAAACAACGGCATTGAAGTCAAGTTTGGACAATCAACAATGCTCAAGGAAGAAAGACATGGAAAACATAGCATTTCTTTTAATGACTCATCATTATCGTCACTCATCTCATCTCTACTCTTCTTCCACCATCCCTTCAGATTAGGACAATTATAGATGCTAAGTTTTTTTAAAGACGGGAAAAATCCTGAAACTCCTCTTCCTCCACCCCCCTCGCTATCCATGTACTCCAAATTATTCAAATGCATAATCAACAATTCTCTAACAGAAGGGATTTTATCTAAGGGAGGGATATGCTTAAGTCTTGGACAGAATATTAGATGAATGCTTACAAGATTTGAGAGTTCTGAAAGCCAATGTGGAAACCTGATGCCTTTATAGCCTCTCAGTTTCAACTCTTGAAGACTCAAGTTTGGCTGGAGGTTTTGCAACATTTTATCATACAAAATAATATCTGAAATAAGATCTTCCTCTAGGTCCCACCATATGGTCAACGACTGAAGATATTTTTTATCTTTCAATTTAGCTCCATCAAATTCAAATATACAAGAACTCCTCTCGTATTCCTTTACTCTTATTTCTAGCCTCCCTCTCAATTCATTTAATGCACTCAACTCATTCAATCCACCAACCTTCTTGGATGTAGGACTCCTATTTTTAGCAGCCACAAAACATGACAATGTTTGTAGACTAGTTAATTTCCCAATCCCACGAGGCATATACACTAAATTTTCACATAAATCATCATCAAGATAGCAACCAACATCAAGATGCCTCAGATTAATTAGCTTACCAATATCCCTAGGTAGTTCCTTAAGTTTCCTACAACCATTGAGCTTGAGCACTTGCAAATTTACCAGATTGGTGACAGAATTAGAAAGCGCCTCCATCTCATTATTCGAAAGATCAAGATATTTCAGATGCTTGAGCTTTTGAATGAGAGGTGACACTTTCTTCATTCCAAAATGACTCAAAACAAGCACACACAAACGCCTAAAGTCTTGACAAATAGACTCCCATGCCCCCTCATCCCATTTTCCACCTTGCAATAACGCAAGTGTTCTTAGATGTTGTGCACTAGGCAAAGACAAATCCAATTCCGTGTCAAATGACACGTGCCGAGTCAATTCACTAATCCTATTTCCTCCACGCTCCACTTTGATGCTCCGAAAACCAGCGACATGGGTTGCAAGATCATGCATAAAATCATGCATTTTGCAACTTCTTATGTTACCTAAACCATCCTTCTCCACTTCGTGGAAGAATGACCTCCGCAGTAAACTCTCAAAGCACCTAAGACCATCAATTTCTAAACACTCACCCAAATTCGAGGAGCTAACAAACCCTTGTGCAATCCAAAGTCGAATCATTGACTTCACATCAATCATATGACCTTTTGGGAGTAAGCTACAGTATGCAAAGCAATGCTTCATATATGATGGAAGAGGATCGTAGCTTAACTTAAGGGTATCTATGATATCATCTTTGACCCTATTTGGAAGTTCTTGTTGGATAAAGGGCAACCACTGGGCTCTATCTTTCAAAGACATTAACCTCGAAATTGCCTTTATGACCAAAGGAACTCCACAACACCTCTCTACAATCTCTTTTCTAATTCTCTCATCTACATGACCCGACTCCTGGCCTTGAGGAAATGCCTTGCTTGTAAACAGATCCCATGACTCATCTACTGACAGACCTTCTAAAACATGTGGTTCTATTGTGCTTGTGAATTTGGCAATTACATGAGAACGTGTAGTTACCACTATCTTACTTCCTACTACATCACGTGGTAACAACTCCTTCAACCTATACCATTTTTCACCATCATCCTCACCATCCCACACATCATCTAATACAAGAAGATACTTCTTTTTTTCTATTTTCCGTTCAAGCTTTTCTTTCAGACTCTCTAACTGATCATCAGAATCTCCAGTACCTACAGCCCCTTTGATAATCTTTCTAACATCTAAGCTGCCTGAGACACTTACCCAGAGTCTCACACCAAAATGCGCCTGAACTTGCTCATTATTGTAAACATGTTGAGCTAGTGTGGTCTTCCCCAACCCTCCCATTCCAACTACGGAGATGACAGAAACATTATGCTCATAGATGGAATTCATCAGAAAAATTTTAACTGCCTCTTTGTCACTCTCTCTCCCAACTATTTTTTCAGGTTCAGATGAGGTAGTTTGCTCCCTGGCAGTGGTCGAAGAAGCTCCCTCCTCTTGACGAGCCACAAAATTGAATTTTTTACTGTCAGTTTCAATGGCATCTAGTCTCTCTCTAAGTGCTTTAACTCTATGACCCATCCGTAAACCATACACAAATTGGTTTGATCTTGAGAGAAAAAGGCGTACCTCCCTCGATACTCTTTTCCCAGGCATCAACTGTTTCCGCACAACTTGTGTTGAGAAATCGTCCAGCAAATCCTCTGCATCATATACAGCTTCCCACAGCTTCATGAGCCAGTCTTCGATTTGATGGTTCTGTTTTTGTGCCTGCTCCTCAGCGTCTTGAATCACAGCCTTAATCCTAGTAACTGTGTCATTGAGCTTCCGCAATTGATCTTTGAGCCCCCACCATAGTGCAACCTCCTGAGCAGGTAGGGAACCCAATGTCTTTATTATTTCCTCCGCAATATTGAAGAGCACACCTTCATCCATTTTTTCTTTGCAGGTTCAAAAAGGAGTGGATGGAGGAGGGATACACAAAAAAAGAAAGGGAAAAAATTTAAAAGAAAAGGTGTGACTGGGTGGTGGTTGAGGTGTTTCTTGGTTTGAGCGGTGATGATCAGTTTGAATTCTAGAAGAATGTTTATGTTGCTGTGAAGAGCGTGCGGAAAACCACAGGCTGCCGGGCTTCATTTATAGAGATAATAAGATTCGAAAATCTCCAAAACACTCAAAGCTATTAGAGATTCTGCAAGTACTCACATGATCTCGAAATCCTTTAACCAATCTGCACTCAACAAGCAGGTATTTCTTTTCTTTGCTTTTAAAAAGCAATCTCTATTCCTTGATTCATTTTAAATATCACACCAATAGACTTGTATGACTTAGCCTTGCTGAAAAGCGAAAGACAAATCCAGGGGATGTTTCAAGTAGCAAAGCCAAATTATTTTTTGACATGAGATTTCAATATGTTTTACCTTTCAAAATGAGATTTACGCTGCGAATGTCTTTAGTAATGGGTATATATGCCTTACGTAATGAAAAAACGATTTCTTCCCAAGGAGATGCTGATGCTTTCATTTACGTAAAGATAAGACTAAAGCTATAAACTTTGTTCCTCACACTTTATTCAAAAAATTACAGTACTGATGAAGGAAAGATGAGGGCCAAATTAACTTGTTAAATGGAGATTTTCAGTTATGTATGGAAGATGCCTTCCCTTTTTCAAGGGCTTATGCGTACTTGGGATCCTACAGTATCGGTCACTGAAACCAATCATAAGAAGCAAGTGCCTTTAATGGAGGGTGCTATGCCCCTAGCTAGTAGTAGTGAATGTAAATACTTCTTGGTGCTTTATTCATAGGTAAAGGAAATTCCAAACTATCCCAAAACACTAAAAGCTATCAAAAACTCCAAATCAATCTCTTCATTTGTTCTTTTGGAGTTGAGGGCTACTCGTCAGTCATTTCATGGACTGCTCAGAAATCATAAAGCTGTAGCTAGAAACAAGTTCAATAGCAACATATTAAAGGCATATGAGCTTTAAAGGGGTGGTTAATGAAGATTAATCATTTTCTAGGTTCAAATACTGGAATCAAGATGTTTCATGTAGGGAAGCCATAATCTTTGAAAACGTACATTGCTATTATATCCAGCGATAATTAACTTTCAATTATGTTTAGGATAAAATTTAGATGTTTAGTACGCTAGTGCGTTTAGTTAAAGGTTAGGCCACCAAAGCTATAAATCATGGCTCCTCTCTTTTTCATGGGGGCTTCGGCATGCATAGGATGCTTCATTATCTGTTCACTGAAACAAATCAAAAGAAGCAAAATGCCTAGTAGTAGTGAATATGGACCCCCCCCCCTAACTATGTGATCAAAAGAGATTTCGATGCGCTTTACTCAGGTAAAATAAACTCCAAATCAATCCTTTGATTCGACTGCACTCAACTAGAACTTTCTTTGCTTTAAAAAATCAATCAGACCATAATCTTTGTTCTTTTAGAGTTCTAAGCAGCACGTCATTTAGGAATCTAAACAAAACATCAAAATGTTGTGAAATTCTATATATGATTTAGCGATAACACACATGTCCAGATCCCTGCACTTAAGATGTTAACATGGAAACAAATAAATATCTACAGGCTGTTCTGTTAATATTCAAAAGAAGGAACAAAATAACTCGCAACAGCATTGCAGACTGGGTAGCATTCAAAAAATACTGTGAACTTCATCAGGTTGCTTTGTAGTGAAACTCGTCAATTGTAGAGTATATTAAACCTTCATCCTCAAGTGATCTAATAGATTCCCTGGCCAAGACAAAAGAAAAGGTCGATAAAAGGAATTACTTGATAATGTAGGGTGAGAAGGGTAGATAGAGAGAGAGGTTACTTGATCTTCTCCATGGGAAGTTTCAGCTGTTGGCAAAGTTCATCCATGTGCATCCCTTTTTCCTGTCCACTGCAACCAAGAACCCTTCTCAACATCCGTAAAGGAAACGTAAGTTCAGTGTTAGCAGATTAAAATTTAATAGCAGTCAGAGTATTGTTTGCAAAACATGGCTAACTATTCCAAGCAACGCTGCAAAACTTAATTGTCCATAGCAGTCAGGACAAACTGCATGTGTTTGTGAAGAAAAGAAACCAAAAGAAAAAAATTATTGGACTGCTCAAAAAACTGAAAACAAGTTCAGTAGCAACAGATTAAACAGAAAAGGAACATCTTGTTGGGTCAATCCAGAACTCAATCACACACAAATTTACGTGGTTTGGCAACTTGCCTACTCCACGGAGCTACTGGTTTGTATTAATCAAGTTTAGAAACAATACAAACAAAGGAGGAGGAGATAAAACTCTCTCAAGCTCTCTCTATTCTTCTCTGCAACTCTTCTTCTCTCTGTGTTTTTACTCTCTCTGCATACCCCTCTTCACAGAGCACATGGATATATATAAATAGGAGTGGGGGCATAAATCGTGCAATGATTTATGCCCACCGATTGTGTCCTCCACCATGTGCAAAGTGGGAGATTAGGTATTCTCACTTGCACATGGTGGGACATTGTTTGTCTCCACCAACTAACAATCTCCCATTTGGAGACAAACAATGAAATTATCTTTTATCCTTGAAGGCCAACTGAAGTTTTACACAACTTCAGTTTATCAAGTGTAACTCCTTTGGTTAACATGTCAGCTGGATTCTTGCTTCCGCAGACCTTTTCTAGCATTAGTTGCTCGTCGTCTAGCAATTGTCGGATGAAGTGATATTTGATCTGAATATGCTTAGTCCTGGAGTGAAATGCTGGATTCTTGGCAAGGAAGATTGCACTCTGGCTGTCGCTATACAAAGTACCTTTTTCCATTCATCTTGCCCAATTCTTTCAGGAAACTCTGCAACCATACAATCTCTTTTGCAGATTCTGAGACTGCAACATATTCAGCTTCTGTTGTTGAAAGAGCAACGATCTTTTGCAAGGTAGAACTCCAGGAAACAGCAGTACCTCCTAGAGTATATACATATCCTGTAGTGCTCTTTCTGCTATCAACATCTCCTGCTAGATCAGCGTCTACAAAACCTTCAAGTTTTAAACCACCAGTTGTGAAACTAAGACAAGTTTCCGATGAACCTTTTAAGTACCTCATGATCCATTTTACCGCCTCCTAATGCTGCTTTCCAGGATTGCTCATATATCGGCTTACAACTCCCACTACATGGGCAATGTCTGGTCTGGTACAGACCATAGCATACATCAAAGAGCCGATAGCTGAGGCGTATGGAATCTTATCCATGTATCCACATTCTAGCTCAGTTTTTGGTGACTGATCTTTGCTGAGCTTGAAATGATTCCCAGTGGTGTACTTACTGGTTTAGCACTATCTATACTAAACCTGTTGAGAACCTTCTTGACATACTCTGTTGTGAAAGCTTTAGTATGCCTTTGTCTTTATCTCTGATGATTCTCATGCCAAGTATTTGTTTAGCAGCTCCTAGATCTTTCATTTCAAACTGTTTCGACAACTGATGTTTCAGCTTATCAATCTCCTCAATGCTGGATCTTGCAATCAACATATCATCCACATATAATAGTAGAATCATGTAGGAGTTGTCAAAATGTTTGACATAGCAACAATGATCAGCTTGGCATCTTGTGTACCCCGAACTGCACATGAAGTTGTCAAACTTCTTGTACCACTGTCTTGGAGCTTGCTTCAAACCGTATAGGCTTTTCTGTAGCTTGCAGACTTGATTCTCCTTTCCTTGCATTGCAAACCCCTCTGGTTGTTGCATGTAAATGTCTTCCTCCAAGTCACCATGAAGGAATGCTGTTTTTACATCTAATTGTTCAAGATGTAAATTTTCTGCAGCTACTATTCCCAGAACAACTCTGATTGTTGTAAGCTTCACAACTGGAGAAAATATCTCAGAATAGTCAATCCCTTTCTTTTGTTGA
Source organism: Populus alba (assembly GCF_005239225.2). Lineage (NCBI taxonomy): Eukaryota > Viridiplantae > Streptophyta > Magnoliopsida > Malpighiales > Salicaceae > Populus > Populus alba. Next base: position 24,097,810 of record NC_133289.1, read on the forward strand.
AACCCTTTTACAACAAGTCTTGCCTTGAACCGTTTGCTTCCATCATGCTCAGTCTTCACTCTGTAAACCCACTTATTTTGCAAGGCCTTCTTTCCTTCAGGTAATGCTATTAGCTCCCAAGTCTTGTTCTTCAACAATGAACTCATCTCATCCTTCATGGCTAACTCCCACTTGCTTGAGTTTCCATCTTGTAAGGATTCTTTATAGGTTAGCGGTTCACCACCATCTGTCAGCAAAATATAATTCAGTAAAAGTGTGAACCGTTGCGGGGGCTTTATCGTCCTCAAAGACCTGCGAACAACTGGTTCAATTGGCTTCGCATCTTCTTGTGTAGTAGTGGGCACAGATGTGCTTGAATCTTCTTGTAAAGACTCTTGATTGTTGTTCTGCTTGGTAACATCGGGAAGCCCTTCTAATCTTATGAATTCAGATCTTTGTGAACTTGTATCTGAATCAGCCATCTCTGTTTCTACACTTGATCTGTCTCTGTCTTTGTACAGAACTTTCTCATTGAAGATCACGTTCCTGCTTCTGATAATCTTTCTATTCTGATCATCCCAGAACCGAAATCCAAATTCTTCATCTCCATAACCAATGAAGAAACATTTCTTGGATTTGGCATCTAACTTGTTGCGAGCATCAGAATCTATATGAACATAGGAAACACACCCAAAGACCTTCAAATGAGACAGTTGTACCTCTTTTCCTCTCCATACTTCCTCGGGCAGTCTGAATTCCAAAGGAACTGATGGTCCACGGTTGATCAAGTAAACTGCGGTATGAACTGCGTCAGCCCAGAATGTTTGAGGTAACCCAGAATGCAACCCCATGCTTCTAGCTCGTTCATTGATGGTCTTGTTCATCCGTTCAGCAACGCCATTCTGTTGCGGTGTGCCTGGAACGGTCTTTTCCATTCTGATACCATTGACAACACAATACTCTTTGAAACCTCCATCAATGTATTCTCCTCCATTATCAGATCTCAAGTATTTCAACTTTAGACCTGATTCAGTCTCAACCATAGCCTTCCATTTCTTGAATTTTTCAAACACATCAGATTTATTTTTCAGAAAGTAAACCCATACCTTCCTGCTGAAATCATCAATAAAAGTCATATAATACCGAGAACCTCCAAGAGATGCTACTGGAGACGATCCCTATAAATCTGTGTGTACAAGTTCTAGCTTTCTTGGTCGTAAGGTCCTGCCAACCTTCAAGAAACTGACCTTCTTCTGTTTTCCAAGAACACAGCTTTCACAAATGTCTAGATCGACATTTTTTAACTCTGACAGCTTTCCCTTCAACTGAAGTATCTTCATCCCCTTTTGACTCATATGGCCAAGTCTACAATGCCATAGCTGTGCTTGATTTTCTGCTTCAATTGAGGCAATGATGTCTGCAAATCTTGTGGTCATATACAGGGTGCCAGTTTTCTTTCCACGAGCTAAAACCATTGCTCCCTTTGATACTTTCCACATTCCTCCAGTAAAAAGCATTGAATGACCACTATCGTCAAGTTGTCCGACAGAGATCAACTTCTTCTTTAATTCAGGAACATGCCTTACGTTCTGCAAGGTCCATATAGATCCATTCATTGTCTTAATTTGCACATCTCCTATACCCACAATATTCAGTGGTTTTCCATCGGCCAGATAGACTACACCGTGATCTCCTCCAACATAATTTTGCAGCATTTCATGGTGTGGCGTACAGTGGAATGAAGCACCAGAATCAAGAATCCACTCATCAATTTGACTTTGTACAGCAAGAATTAAAGCATCTTGTACCTCATATGTGGTAGCGTTTGCAGAGTCAGCTTCAGGTTTCTTCGATTTTGTGCAATTCCTCATGAAATGACCTGGTTTGCCACAATTCCAACAATCAACCTGCTTCCTGGGTCCAAACTTGCTTTTACTTCTGTACCTTGATTTTGATCTACCTATGGATAAGCCTCTATCATGTCTCCTCCCTCGAGTGTTGATGTTGAGAGCTGAACCTGAACTTGAACTTTCACCCGAGTCTTTCCTTCGCACTTCTTCAGCTAGGATCAAGTCTCGGATGTCATCATATTTCAGTTTGGATTTTTCAGCTGAGTTGCTCACGGCTGTCCTCATGCCTTCCCAACTGCTTGGAAGTGAAGCTAGCAAGATGAGTGCACGAATCTCATCATCAAACTCAATCTCAACAAATGATAATTGATTTGTGATGGTATTAAAGTTGTTGAGGTGTTGTGTAACAGAAGTGTTTTCGACCATCTTCAAGTTGAACAACTTTTTCATCAGGTGCACTTTATTATTTGTTGATGGCTTCTCATACATCCCAGACAAGGCTTCCATTAATCTTGCAGTGGATTTTCCCTTCGTAACATTGTGAGCAACTCTTCTTGATAAGGATAGCCGGATAATACCCAAAACTTGTCTATCAAGAAGTAGCCAATCTTTTTCTTGCATATTTTCTGGTTTGCTCCCCAACAAGGGAAGATAAAGTTTCTTCCCATATAAATAATCCTCGATTTGCATTTTCCAGTATCCAAAATCTGTTCCGTCAAATTTTTCAATTCCAGCAGCCTTTATTTCATCCGCCATTTTTAATATTTTTTCGATTTGAATCTGCCAAATCTAACCTTACGCATGTGTTCGGAATGGCCAAAAATGTTGGAAATGACACTGAGATCACCCAAATCGGACTTCGGATGGCTCAGATTTTAGCAATCAAAGTTTTGGATGAACAGACCGTGCAGATGCAGCCACGTGTCAGCCAGAGTACCACCTGCGTCACACCGGAACAAAACTCAGCAGCGGTGTAGATGAAGCCACGTGTCAGACGATTAGACTCTGCGTCACACCAGATCAAACCTCATTCACGGTGCAGATTAAGCCACGTGTCAGCCGATTAGATTCTGCGTTGCACCAGATCACACCTCATAAATGGTGCAGATTACACCACGTGTCAAGAAGATGTGGTCGTTGACTGTACGAACTTTGCTGACGTGTGCGCTGACGTTGATGACATGGCAGGTCAAACCCGACCCGTTTTGCAGGAAGTCGGGTGAAGAAGGAGCGTGGCGCGCGTACGGCGCGTCGTTGCGCGTGGGCAGTCTAGACGTAGGCGCGTGTCGGCGCGTGCGGGCATGCAGGACGTCGGTTCTTTGCCGGGTTTTCACCAGTGGATTCTTCCGGTCGTCCTCTACACGATGGTATGTTCAAAAACACGTTTTGAGAACTTTGATTTTTGAGTTTGGATCAAACACCCTCTTTTTCAAGAACAAGCTCTGATACCAGTTGTTGGGTCAATCCAGAACTCAATCACACATAAATTTACGTGGTTCGGCAACTTGCCTACTCCACGGAGGCACTAGTTTGTATTAATCAAGCTTAGAAACAATACAAACAAAGGAGGAGGAGATAAAACTCTCTCAACTCAACTCTACTCTCTTAAGCTCTCTCTATTCTTCTCTGCAACTCTTCTTCTCTCTGTGTTTTTACTCTCTCTGCATACCCTCTTCACAGAGCACATGGATATATATAAATAGGAGTGAGGGGGCATAAATCGTGCAATGATTTATGCCCACTGATTGTGTCCTCCATGTGCAAAGTGGGAGATTAGGTATTCCCACTTGCATATGGTGGGACATTGTTTGTCTCCACCAACTAACACATTTCTCCATGGCTTGGGGCAGAGTGATGTTTTAAACAAGTACTCCAATGAAACAAGGAACTATTCCAAATTAGCAGCCTACAGCCGGAGGAAAAAAGAGATGGAGATCCATATAGAACTTTATTTATTAAACGCAATCAAAGGTACTGCAGTGGCACTAAGAAAGGGCAAGGCAACCGCAGACACCATTAGATTTCTAGGAGAAAGAAGCTGCGTGGTGTAAAGAGTTTAAATGTTCTACTCACATACCAGGTTTGATGTGAATGTCTGACCATTGATCCGCACAGGAGTGTTCATTGATGATTCAACCATACGAAGCTGAGTTGAAGCTCCACCCTGCAACTTCAGTTGAAACAAATTCACACAACCAACTAACAGAAAACACAATATGCTCTCAAATCATTTTGGAAACTTACACCCTGATTTTTAGAGCAACATAGTAGTTGGAATCTTACGGTGAAGCACGAGTCACATAACTTATTATCATTATTTTATATATTCATCTTTATTTTTTAATCTGATATATTTATATATTTTTTGTATTTATTCATTATTATCGGATGAGAGCATTACGTTTGGTGGTGCGTCAGGAATACAATGTAGAGTATTTTTAATTAAAAATATATAAGAATAATATTTTTTTAAAGTAAATCAAATTAAAGTATTTAGACACACGGAGGATAGAACTAGGAGAACGAAGCACACTCTATAAACTAAGGATTCCAAAATCAGCTGTTGTAACAACAGGATGAGCAGTAAATAATCTCAGACTGGTCAGGAAAGCCTATGACCTCCATGAAAACAATGATGATTCTGCCTTCAGTTTTCCGAACTGACTATTGTATCTGGCGCCATATAAACCGAGCAACGCTATGGCTTAAGGTGCCATATGCATGCTAACATGAAAGCCAGGTATAGATAGACTGACACAGAAAATTTGCCAAATAAGAAATCCATGAAAAGGAACTTCATATATATATATATATATATATATATATATATATATATATATATATATATATAGGAAGCTTATGACATCCATACCTTGCAGATAAAACACATAACCATTTTCTGCAACTGATCCAGCCTGTTCCATCTTCTACAATGAGAGCAACATCAACAACCTTTTCAGCTTTACCATAACCTACATCAACAAGATGTCAAAACTTGCTAGAAAAATAAGCTAAACAATTATCGTGTTTATTTCAACTGAATCCGACAAGATCAATAAAAATCAGTTCCTAGAATATAAATATGAAAGCACAGTAATAAGAGAGAGCTTTTTCAAGAAAACTACAACAAATGGTCTAAAAGAGGCAGTAATGATTAACAGAAAAGGAGGGGATTTGAGATGGAGAGATGAGAGGCCTTACTTTTAGAGGAGTGGTCTTTTGTGGTAAGCTGACTGAGAGGTATGAATCCATCACCACAGGCAGCGGAGGAGGTTCCGAACTGGATGCCGGAGGAGTTAGAGACAGAATTGTTAGAAAAAATATATGAGAGACGTTGGGAGAGGGCAACATTTACATGGAAATAGAGTGTTCACAACTAAACAAGAGATTTTCCACTGAAATTAAATGGCCACCCTGCAAAAAAGCAGCTCCTAGAATCGAAGAGACAAGCTGTAGTTCCAAAAATCCTACTGCACTCTTCCTGCTCTCAACATATCAATAGTCCAAACAAAGATGCTCTGAAGCTATATCAAACTCCTAAGGGAACACAAACTGGATATTATCAAACTTTATAAATCACAGTAGATTAAAATTTTGAATGTGTTAAATAATATTTATGTTATCTTATTTATTAAGGATAAAATAGTACTTTCAGTTTAACCTATATATACTTTATTTGTAATTAGGTTAAGACTATGCATTCATAATATACAGTTTATTCAGAATTCTAGCCTCCTTTTTGTATTTGATCTCAATTAGTTTAACATGGTATCAGAGCTGGTTTTATGGAACGAAGCTTAATCCCAAATACAGCTTCGCGGATCCAACTATTCATAAATTTTTTTGGAGTGATATTTTGTCTTCCGCTTATGCAAAATTAGGTATTTCGATAGTCTCTGCAATTATTTTGGTATTTCGACAGTTTCTGCAATTATTTTGGTATTTCGTCTTCCCTTTAGCTTCTGCAATTTGGTATCTGCGTTCAGTTTTTGCAAATTTGTTTTGTGTTTTGGGAGTAATCGTATAATTTCGAGAAGATATTTGTTTAGTTTCTGCAATTGAGTATTTTGTCTTCCGCTGCTTTTGCATTCTGGTTATCTGTGATTGTTGATTATGGCTACTGAAAGAGATGATTCGCTTCAGTCTGTGAGTGTGAGGTTGGATGGGAAGAACTATTCATATTGGAGTTATGTAATGAGAAATTTCCTTAAGGGTAAGAAGATGTGGGGGTATGTTAGTGGAACTTATGTGATACCTAAGAATATTGAAGAGGGGGATGCTGGTTTGATAGATACATGGGAAGCACATAATGCAAAGATCATTACTTGGATCAACAATTCTGTTGAGCATTCAATAGGTACGCAGTTGGCGAAATATGAGACAGCAAAAGAGGTTTGGGATCATTTGCAAAGGTTATTCACACAATCAAATTTTGCAAAACAGTATCAATTAGAGAATGACATACGAGCTCTTCATTAGAAGAATATGAGTATTCAAGAGTTTTATTCTGCTATGACAGATCTTTGGGATCAATTGGCTCTTACAGAATCGACAGAATTAAAGGCATGTGGTGCCTATATTGAGCGTAGAGAGCAGCAAAGATTGGTACAGTTTTTAACAGCACTTCGCAGTGATTTCGAAGGACTTAGAGGTTCAATTCTGCATCGTTCTCCACTGCCTTCTGTTGACTCTATTGTCAGTGAGTTATTGGCTGAAGAAATACGTTTTCAGTCTTATTCTGAAAAAGGAATTCTTTCTGCTTCAAATCCTTCTGTACTAGCAGTACCTTCTAGGTTATTCTCTAATCATCAGAATAAGTCTCACACAAGGGTTGGCTTCGATGAGTGCAGCTTCTGTAAGCAGAAAGGTCATTGGAAGGCTCAGTGTCCTAAGTTGAGACATCAGAATCAAGCTTGGAAGCCTGGAAATCAGTCACAATCTAATGCTCATAGACCACCTCAGGGTTATAAACCACAACACCACAATACTGCAGCAGTAGCTTCCTCGAGTTCTATTACCGATCCTAATATTTTGGCTGAGCAATTTCAGAAGTTTCTCTCCTTGCAGCCACAAGCAATGTCCGCTTCTTCTTTCATAGGTCAGTTGCCTCATAGTTCCTCAGGTATGTCACATTCTGAATGGGTCTTGGATTCTGGTGCTTCTCATCATATGTCTCAAGATTCCTCATCTTTTACCTCTGTATCCCCTTTATCCTCCATTCCTGTTATGACTGTTGATGGCACTCAAATGCCCTTAGCAGGTGTTGGTTCTATTGTCACACCTCACATGTCTCTCCCTAATGTTTATCTTATTCCACAACTCAAATTGAATCTTGCGTCTGTTGGTCAAATATGTGATTCTGGTGATTATTTAGTCATGTTTTCTGGTTCCTTTTGTTGTATACAGGATCTGCAGTCTTAGAAGCTGATTGGGACAGGCCGTAGGGAGAATGGACTATATATTTTGGATGAGTTAAAAGTGCCAGTTGCTGCCGCTGCCGCTGCTACTACTACAGTTGATTTGTCTTCCTTTCGTTTGAGTATTTCATCTTCTAGTTTTTATTTATGGCATTCCCGTCTAGGTCATGTTTCGTCTTCTCGTTTGAGATTTTTGGCATCCACAGGAGCTTTAGGAAATTTGAAAACTTGTGACATTTCGGATTGTAGTGGATGTAAATTGGCAAAATTTTCTGCCTTACCTTTTAATCGAAGTATTTTTGTTTCTTCTTCACCATTTGATTTGATTCATTCTGATGTATGGGGACCTTCTCCTGTTGCCACAAAAGGAGGATCTCGATATTATGTCTCTTTTATTGATGATCATACTCGTTATTGTTGGGTTTATTTAATGAAACATCGTTCTGAATTCTTTGAGATATATGCAACTTTTCGAGCTCTTATCAAAACTCAATATTCTACTGTGATCAAATGCTTTAGATGTGATTTAGGTGGGGAATACACTTCTAATAAATTTTGCCAATTGCTTGCCCTAGATGGAACCATCCACCAAACTTCATGTACAGATACTCCTGAGCAAAATGGTGTTGCTGAAAGAAAACATAGGCACATTGTCGAAACTGCCCGTTCTCTCTTGTTGTCTACTTTTGTTCCTAGTGAGTTTTGGGGAGAAGCTGTTCTTACTGCTGTAAGCTTGATTAATACAATTCCATCTTCTCATAGTTCGGGTCTATCTCCTTTTGAAAAGTTATATGGGTATGTCCCTGATTATTCCTCATTTAGAGTCTTTGGTTGTACTTGTTTCGTTCTTCGTCCTCATATAGAACGAAGTAAGCTATCCTCTCGATCCGCTATTTGTGTCTTTTTGGGCTATGGTGAAGGTAAAAAGGGTTATCGTTGTTTTGATCCAATAACTCATAAACTTTATGTGTCTCGTCATGTTGTCTTCCTTGAGCATATACCTTTCTTTTCTATTCCATCCACTACTCATAACCTGACTAAATCTGATCTTATTAGTATAGATCCATTTTCTGAGGATTCTGGTAATGATAGCTCTCCCCATGTTCGATCAATTTGTACTCATAACTCTGCAGGTACTGGTACTTTACTCTCTGGCACACCTGAAGCTCCATTCTCATCTACAACCCCTCAAGCTTCATCTGAGATTGTGGATCCACCTCCACGTCAGTCCACCCATATTCGTAAGTCCACAAAACTACTAGATTTTGCTTATTCTTGTTATTCTTCATCATTTACTTCCTTTTTAGCCTCTATTCATTGTCTTGTTGAGCCCTCTTCCTATAAAGAGGCAATTCTTGATTCGCTTTGGCAGCAAGCTATGGATGAGGAACTTTCTGCATTGCATAAGACAGATACTTGGGATCTGGTTCCTCTACCTCCTGGTAAGAGTGTTGTTGGTTGTCGTTGGGTGTATAAGATCAAGACTAATTCTGATGGGTCTATTGAGCGATATAAAGCTAGGTTGGTTGCCAAATGATACTCTCAACAGTATGGTATGGACTATGAGGAGACATTTGCTCCGGTTGCAAAAATGACTACTATTCGTACTCTTATTGCCGTAGCTTCGATTCGTCAATGGCATATTTCTTAACTTGATGTTAAAAATGCCTTCTTAAATGGAGATCTTCAAGAAGAAGTTTATATGGCACCCCCTCCTGGTATTTCACATGACTCTGGATATGTTTGTAAGCTTAAGAAAGCATTATATGGTCTCAAACAAGCACCCCGTGCTTGGTTTGAGAAATTCTCTATTGTGATCTCGTCACTTGGCTTTGTTTCTAGCAGTCATGATTCTGCTCTTTTTATTAAGTGCACTGATGCAGGTCGTATCATTCTGTCTTTATATGTTGATGACATGATTATTACTGGTGATGACATTGATGGTATTTCAGTTTTGAAGACAGAGTTGGCTAGACGATTTGAGATGAAGGATTTGGGTTATCTTCGATATTTCCTGGGTATTGAGGTAGCATACTCACCTAGAGGTTACCTTCTTTCTCAGTCGAAATATGTTGCAGATATTCTTGAGCGGGCTAGACTTACTGATAACAAGACTGTGGATACTCCTATTGAGGTTAACGCAAGGTACTCTTCTTCTGACGGTTTACCTTTGATAGATCCTACTTTATACCGCACTATTGTTGGGAGTTTGGTATATCTCACCATTACTCGTCCAGATATTGCATATGCTGTTCATGTTGTTAGTCAGTTTGTTGCTTCTCCTACTACTGTTCATTGGGCAGCTGTTCTTCGTATTTTGCGATATCTTCGGGGTACAGTTTTTCAAAGTCTTTTACTTTCATCCACCTCTTCCTTGGAGTTGCGTGCATACTCTGATGCTGATCATGGTAGTGATCCCACAGATCGCAAGTCTGTTACCGGGTTTTGTATCTTTTTAGGTGATTCTCTTATTTCTTGGAAGAGCAAGAAACAATCTATTGTTTCTCAATCATCCACCGAAGCAGAATATCGTGCCATGGCATCTACTACCAAAGAGATTATTTGGTTACGTTGGTTACTTGCTGATATGGGAGTTTCCTTTTCCCATCCTACTCCTATGTATTGTGACAACCAGAGTTCTATTCAGATTGCTCACAACTCGGTTTTTCATGAGCGGACTAAGCACATTGAAATCGATTGTCATCTTACTCGTCATCATCTCAAGCATGGAACCATTACTTTGCCTTTTGTTCCTTCTTCATTGCAGATTGCAGATTTCTTTACCAAGGCGCATTCCATATCTCGTTTTCGTTTTCTAGTTGGCAAACTCTTGATGCTTGTAGCTGCCGCATCGTGAGTTTGAGGGGAGATGTTAAATAATATTTATGTTATCTTATTTATTAAGGGTAGAATAGTACTTTTAGTTTAACCTATATATACTTTATTTGTAATTAGGTTAAGACTATGCATTCATAATATACAGTTTATTCAGAATTTTAGCCTCCTTTTTGTGTTTGATCTCAATTAGTTTAACACTCCATATATTTAAAACTTATAAATTGAATATGATCAAACTTTAACATCGAGGCACTGATATCAGCTTTGAAGGCAGATTTTTGACGAAGAGAGAAGCACCATCATAAATCATCAAATTTCCCCTCGACTTTATCATAATGCTCATTCGCCCTCTTAAAACTACAGCACCATTTCTTCACTACCAGTATAAGAAATAAAATAATAAAAATGTCATGTTTTACATTTCTCACTTGATTTGTTTGATTTTCCTACACTTTCTGGGCGACCAATCACGTAGCTAGAGGGATAAATTAAGCCTTCGCTTGTTTAGTTAGCAGAATATTAAATCTATGTACTCCAAATCATCCAAATACGAAATACTTGATTCTTTAAGAGAAGGGATTCCATCCAAGGGAGGGATATGCTCAAGTCTTCTACAGCGTTGTACACAACTCCTTACAAGATTTGAGAGATTTGAAACCCAACTTGGAACCTCATACCTCTACAGCCTTTAACTATCAACTCTTGAAGATTCGAGTTTAGCCGGAGGCTTTGCAACATTTTATCATACAAATCAATATCTAAATCACTATCTAGGTTTGGATCCCACTGTACGGTCAACGACTGAAGATATTCTTTATCGATCAATTTAGCTCCTTGAAATTCTGATATACAAGAACCCTCATATCCCTTGACTATTATTTCTAGGCTACCTCTGAATTCATTTCACATTCTCAACTCATCCAATCCACCTATCATCTTAGATTTAGGACTCCTATTTCTTGCAACCACAAAACATGACAATGTCTGTAGACTAGTTAATTTTCCAACCCACGAGGCATATACTCTAACTTTTTACATAAATCATCATCAAGAGTTCAACCAACATCAAGATGCCTCAGATTGATCAGCTTATCAATACCTCTTGGTAGCTCTTTAAGGTTACTACAAGCATTGAGCTTGAGCACTTGTAAATTTACCAGATTGGTGACAGAATCAGGAAGCGCCTCCATCTCATTATTCGAAAGATCAAGATATTTAAGGTGCTTGAGCTTTTCAATGAGAGGTGACACTTCCATCATTCCAAAATCACTCAAAACAAACACACGTAAACGCCTAAAGTCTCGACAAATTGAAACCCATGCCCCCTCATCCCATTCGCCAATTTGCAACATAAGCGTTCTTAGGCATTTTGCAAAAGGCAAAGGAATTGGCATTTGTTGTGACAGATCCAATTCCATGTCAAATGACACGTGCCGAGTCATATTTTACTGATTTGTTTTCCTCCACGCTCCACTTTGATGCTCTGAAAACTAGCGACTTTGGTTGCACGATCAAGCATAAAATCATACATTTTGCAACTTTCTATGTTCCCGAATCTATCCTTCTCCACTTCATGGAAGAAGGACCTCCATAGTAAACTCTCAAAGCACTTGAGACCAACAATCTCAATGCACCTACGACCTGAATTTGAAGAGCTAACAAACCCTTGTGCAATCCAAAGTCGAATCAAATATTTTACATCTATCTTATGGCCTTTGGGAAATATGCTACAGTAAGCAAAACAATGCTTCAAAAATGATGGGAGAGCACCATAGCTTAACTTCAGGGTGTGAATGATGTTATCATCTTGGACTCTATTTGGAAGTTCTTGTTGGATAAAGGGCAGCCACTGGGCTGTATCTTTCAAAGACATTAACCTCGCTATTGCCTTTATGACCAAAGGAACTCCACAACACCTCTTTCCAATCTCTTCTCTAATTCTCTCATCTACATGACCCAAATCTTGCCCTTGAGGAAATGCCTTTCTTCTAAACAGATCCCATCCCATGACTCATCTACTTACATACCTTCTAAAACATGTGGTTCTATTGTGCTTGTGAATTTTGCAATTAAATGAGAACGTGTAGTTACCACTATATTGCTTCCTACTGCATCACGTGGTAACAACTCCTTCAAACTATCCCATTTTTCACCATCATCCTTACCATCCTCACCATCCCACACATCATCCAATACAAGAAGATACTTCTTTTTCTCTATTTTCCCTTCAAGCTCTTTTTTCAGACTCTCTAACTGATCATCAGAATCTCTACCTACAGCCCCTTTGATAATCTTTCTAACATCTAAGCTGCCTGAGACACTTAACCAGATTTTCACACCAAAGTGCGCCTGAACTTGCTCATCATTGTAAACATGTTGAGCTAGTGTGGTCTTCCCCAACCCTCCTATTCCAACTACAGAGATGACAGAAACATTATGTTCATAGTTGGAATTCATCAGAAAAGTTTTAACCACCACTTTGTCACCTTCTCTCCCAACTATCACTTCAGGTTCAGAGGAGGTTGTTTGCTCACTGACAGTAGTCAATGAAGCTCCCTCCTCTTGAAGAGCCACAAAATTGAATCTTTTACTGTCTGTTTCAATGTCATCTAGTCTCTCTCTAAGTGCTTTAACTCTATGACCCATCCGTAAACCATACACAAATTGGTTTGATCTTGAGAGAAAAAGGCGTACCTCCCTCGATACTCTTTTCCCAGGCATCAACTTTTTCTGCACAACTTGTGTTGAGAAATCATCCAGCAAATCCTCTGCATCATATACAGCTTCTTGAGCCAGTCTTCGATTTGATGGTTCTGTGTTTGTGCCTGCTCCTCAGCGTCTTGAATCACAGCCTTAATCCTGGTAACTGTGTCATTGAGCTTCCGCAATTGATCTTTGAGCCCCCACCATAGTGCAACCTCCTGAGCAATTAGGGAACCTAATGTCTTTATTATTTCCTCCGCAATATTGAAGAGCACACCTTCAGCCATTTTTTCTTTGGAGGTTCAAAAAGGAGTGGGTAGAAGACAAACTCAAAGGAGAAAAAGAAAGAATATGTAGTTGGTTTGAAATGGTGATCGTTTAGTATGCTAAAAGTTAAGAATAAATCTTATTATTAGTGGTTTTAAGATTAAAATTCCAAAAGTTAAGAATAAAGCAAGCATTTTTAATATCAAGTCAATCTTAATACCTCATGCGTTAGTATATATTCGGGGTTTTATTAAATTATATTCGAAAACCTAAATTTTTTTTTTTTGGTAGGATTAAGGCAATACCAATATTTTTAGTTTTTTACAGTAATAATTGGTTATTATTTTCAATCAGAAACCATGAAGACAACAAAGCGGGAGATAATATATTTTCAAGTAATTTTTATTTTTTATTTTAAAAGTATAGAAATTTATTTTAAATTATTTTAAAATATATTTAATTTTTATTTTTATCCTGTCAATCAAATTTATTTTACAGAATATTTTCTTAAAAATAATTAATTAAAAATATATTAAAATAATATTTTTATTAATTAAAAAAATCAATGTTAAAATAAAAGTATTTATACAAACGGATCATAAAACTAGAAGGACAAAGCATACTCTATAAGAGTGTGTTTGCACCCCTTTTTTAAAAATTTAAATTTTTTATTTAAAATAAAAAATATATATTTTTATATCATTTTAATATATTGCTATAAAAAATAATTTTTTAAAATAAAAAAAATATTTTAATATATTTTTAAATAAAAAATATTTTAAACCATAAAAACTACTACAATCTTAAACCAACCTTAAAGCTAGATAAATAAATAGGCACACGGCACAGGGTCTAATGCAGATCCCTGCCTCTCTACTTTCTTTTATATTGTGGATGGGTGGGACTGGAAGTAGGAAACGGCACAGGGTCAGGATGTTGACATATATAGTTTACTGAAAGATATTCACATACAAAAAAAACCAAAAGAATTGTCAGAATTATATTTGGCCAGGTATTCCTTTCCAAAAGATCCAAGTTGAGAAACACCAGATCCGTCATCAGACAGGACGAGTATTGGTTTCACGGTGGAGGGCATGTGGGATCAGTAGGATCGAATAAGAGCCTGGATATCAAGGATCAAGGCTAAATGGGAACGAAACGGAGAAACATCACTAAAAACACATTGATTTTCCATCATTTCCATAGACTTGCCTCCATGAAGCGAAGTAGCTGCTGGCAAACATTTTTGAAGCTCTAGAAATGGGGATTCTGCAGACACAACTGTTTCACAGATGAAAGAAAACGAGTTTTGCATTTCTAGAATCTTACGCCTAATAATGAAATATCACAGGCTAGGTTTCACATTTTGTATTTCTGTTGCTTTCTCAGCAGTCAGAAGAGAGAACAAATCCTGAATTCCTAACACTATCAGGATACATTTGCTTTCTGAAGTCAGTTGCTTTCTGTACAGAGCATCTTAAATTTCGAATTATAGGACTATAAATTGTCTTTCTACACAAAATCTTTACATTATGAAAACTAATTCATCTGTTAAGGAATTAATGAAAGACTCAGGCACCAAGGAAATCTCAATTATTTAAACAATGATGGACGCACACGAATCCAAGTTAATTGGACTGCACTCAACTACGTTAGTAGTTCCTCGGTTTGCTTGTAAGAAATCAATCACACCAAATTAAATCTGAAGAATTAGTTAAAGAAAATCAAAGAACATAAGGAGAATTAGTTAAAACTAAAATGAAAATAGCAGCACAATGTTCTCATTTCCAAACATAAGGTGAAGAAACAGAAATTATTAAGCACTTGCAGAAAACACAGCCGAAAAGGTGAGAAACATAAACACGGTTGGTGAAATCCATGAGATTGATGTTGCTTGTCTTATCGATTCACTCACAGCAAATGAGGAACAAGTTATGAATAGCAGCTTTCCATTAACATTCTCAGAGATCATATCAGAATGTATCAGTACAAAAGTACAGATCCTTGTAGGTACTAACTGCATTCGTCATTTGATGAGTGAGTCGCGGAACCAAATCAGAGCCTAGGAACATTCCTGCAGATTTAAACGTCACCAGGTGGCTTTATAGTGAAAACCATCTCTTGCAATGTATATCAGACAGTCGTCATCAAGTGATCTAATTGATTCCCTGCCAGAGACAAAATAAGAGATAAATAATGGAATTACTTGATTCCTGCAGAGAGAGGGTAGTGGGGTGAGAGATTACTTGATATTGTCCATAGATCTAAATGAAACAACTTATACTTGTTTTACTATCAATATGCAGAACTGTCTTATTCTGTAGATCGGCCTTTTCGATCATCTACAGTGGGACCAACATCAAAAACCTTTTCAGCTTTATCAAAGATCAGGCCGATGGCAATAACCTATGCCAGCAACTTGTAAAAACTCCTCCTTAGAAATAAAAAAAAGGGCTAAACAGTTACTTCGTATATTTCGACAGTAAGAAAAAGGAGCAGTAAATTTGAAACCCTGAGGCTACTAATGTTAGGATACTGGCATGCAAACCCGACAAGACAAAAAGCAAAAGATAGGATAAATGAGAAATGAGACACAAGAATTTACGTGGTTCACTCAATTAGACTACGTCCACGGGCAAGTATAGAAGAATTTTACTAGTAATATGGGAATTACAACTTCTCTCAGATAATAGGAGAACAACTAAAATCTCTCTATTACTAGGAGAAAACACCACTTACTCTCTCACAAATACCTCACAACTTAGTGGGATTACACTCCTTTCACTCTACTCTTCTTCTCTCTTACTTAGTGTACATATAATGCTTGGATGCATTGCCTATTTATAGGCAAGCATCCATGCAAGAGATAAGGGGCAAAACAAGTGGGCAAGTGGCCAACTATCTTCACATTCTCCCACTTGAAGACTTTGATGATTTAATCAAGTCTTCACACTTGATCATTTGTGATTCTTCTATCCTTTCAATACTTGTCATCTTCATGCTGCTTACGTTTCTGCTAGGCCATAAGAGGATCTACACCATATATACTTATCAATGTTGACTGGTTTGGTCAAAGCATCTACTGGGTTTTCCTTTGTGTGAACCTTTTGAAAATCCACACTTCCATCTTCCACCACTTCGTGAACAAAGTGATATTGAACATCTATATGTTTTGTTCTTGAATGAAACGCTGGATTCCTTGCAATATGCAAGGCACTCTGACTATCACAATACAAAAGAATCTTCTCTTGTTTGTGCCCGAGCTCCTCCATAAGTTTCTTCATCCATATTGCTTATTTACAAGCTTGTGTAGCTACCATATACTTAGCTTCTGTTGTGGATAACGCTACAACAGTCTGAAGTTTAGAGACCCAGCTCACAACTCCTCCTGCAATTATGAACACATAGCATGTAGTGGATTTTCTTTTCTTAAGGTCACCAGCAAAATATGAGTCAACATAACCTCTGACAGTGAATTCTGATCCTCCATAACATAATGCGGCATCTGAGGTACCCTTGATGTATCTCAAGATCCTCTTGATAGTATTCCAATGCTCTCTACCAGGATTTGCCATATATCGACTAGCTGCTCCCACTGCTTGTGCAATGTCTGGTCTTATACATATCATGGCAAACATTAAACTTCCCATTGTTGATGCATACGGTACTCGAGACATCTTCATCCTCTCTGCTTCATTGCTAGGAGACATACTTGAGGATAATTTGTAGTTAATAGGAAGTGGGGTGGAAATTGGCTTACAATCTTGCATGTTGAAGTGTCGCAAGATTTTCTTTAAATAACTCTTCTGAGAAAGCCAAATCTTCCTCTTACTTCTGTCTTGGTGAATTTGCATCCCTAGAATCTTATTTGTTGGTCCCAAGTCCTTCATATCAAACTCTCTAGCCAACTGTGCCTTCAATTCTTGGACTCGATCTTTGTTGGGGCCTATTACCAACATGTCATCCACATACAACAACAGAATGATGAAAACATCATTTTCTTCAAACCTCTTGTAATACGTACAATGGTTTGAACTAAGTCTGTTGTACCCAAGGCTAATTATGAAGGAATCAAATCTCTTGTACCAACACCTCGGCGCCTGTTTGAGACCGTATAGAGATTTGTTCAACCTACAAACCAAGTTCTCCTTGCCTGTTTCAGCAAAACCCTCTGGTTGAAGCATATAAATTTCTTTTTCAAGTTCTTCATGAAGAAATGCAGTTTTCACATCTAACTGCTCTAAGTGAAGATCAAATATAGCACATATTGCCAAGACTACTCTAATTGTAGTAAGTCGTACCACCGGAGAAAATATATCATTGAAGTCTATTCCTTCTTTCTAAGCATATCCTTTCACCACCAATCTTGCACGATATCGCTCCACTTGATCATTGCCATCACGCTTTATCTTGTAAACCTATTTGTTGCCTATGGCCTTTCTTCCTTGTGGTAGCGGAACAAGATCCCAAGTGTTATTCTTGTGCAGAGCTTCAATCTCCTCTTGCATTGCTGTCATCCACATAGATACATCTGTGCTTTTGATATCCTCATGGAAAGTTGATGGCTCTCCATCCTCTGTTAGAAGACAATATGCAATGTTGCTCTCAGTAACATATTATGAGTGCCAAGCCGGTGGTCTTCTTTCACGAGTCGACCGCTGAACTTCTGGAGTTTCAGACTCTATTTGTTCTTGCTCTTCATGCTCTGGTGCAGCTTCAAAAGAAGTATGATTCTGAGTATTTTCCATCTGGACTGTTGTAGTCTCCTTTAAAATGCTATTATGTTCTTCCATTTGCATTTTATCTTCTGCAAATATGACATCTCTGCTGATGACTACCTTGTGGGCAGTGGGATCCCATAAGCGATACCCCTTCACTCCATCAGCATATCCCAAGAATATACATTTTCTGGATTTTGAATCCAGCTTGCTGACTTCTTGAGTATTGTACATCACGTACACAGGACTTCCAGATATATGTAATCGAGAATAATCAGCTGGCTTTCTAGTCCATATCTCCATCGGTGTCTTCAACTCAATTGCAGTTGACGGAGATCGATTTATCACATAACAGGCGGTATTGACTGCTTCTGCCCAGAATGACTGTCCTAGACCTGCAGCCTTCAACATTGCTCTTGTTCTTTCTAATAGAGTTATGTTCATCCGCTCTGCCACTCCATTTTGTTGTGGAGTGTATGTCGTTGTGAACTGCCTTTTGATACCTTCATGTTGACAGAAGTTATCAAATTCATCATTGGTATATTCTCCTCCATTGTCAATCCCCAAACACTTGATCTTCTTTTCATATTCAAGTTCTATCCGCGCTTTGAATGTTTTAAAGACTGTGAGCACATCTGCCTTCCTTCTTATTGGATACACCCAACATCTCCTGGAGAAGTCATCTATAAATGATACAAAGTATCTTGCTCCTCCCAAGGATACAACCGGTGCTTGCCAAACATTAGAGTGAATCAGGTCTAAGATGCATTTGCTCTTAGTTGTTGATGTGCCAAACTTCAACCTATGTTGTTTGCTTGTAACACAATGCTCACAAAAGGGTAAAGTAACCTTTGTAAGCCCAGGGAGTAACTTCTGATCAGAGAGAACTTTCAAACCTTTCTCTGACATGTGGCCTAGTTTTTTATGCCACATCATCGTCTTCTCTTCTGCAGGACTGGCTGATGCAATTGATGCTTCTGCCCCATGATGTGTTTCTCCCATTAATACAAACATGTTTGCAACTGTCTTTCTTGCCTTTAAAACCACCAGCGCGCCTTTGACAATTTTCATGATTCCATTGTCTCTTCGGATCTTACAACCAAGACTATCAAATTATCCTACGGACAAAAGATTCTTCTTTAAGTCTTTCACATGTCGCACTCCTGAAATAGTACGAATTAAGCCATCATACATCTTCAATTTGATGGTGCCAATGCCATCAATCTCTAAAACATGATTATCACCCATGAACACTGTGCCTCCAGAAATGGGTTCATATGTATGGAACCAATCCCGATTAGGAGTCATATGCCATGTTGCTCCTGAATCCATTAGCCAGACCTTAGTGAGCTCTTCTCTATCTGTAGAGATTGTTGCTGCTTCACTATATAAAACCTCTCCATCTTCTGAGGTGCTTGCAACACATCCTTGAGGTTTTGATGACTGTGCAGTATTCTCTATACCCTTTTTAAACCAACAATCCTTTTTGAAGTGCTCTTTTCTGCCACAGTTGTAGCATTTCACATTCTTCTTACTTCTTGATTTGGACCTCCCCTGCCTTTGACTCCCACTGGAGCCACGTTCCGTTGATCTTTCTCTTGATACCAACAATGCCTCAGCTTGGTTTGAACTGTTTCTGTCTCCTTTGTTTTTGCTCCTATTTTCTTCTTTCAAGATAGCAGCTGCAACATCATCAAAGACTAATTAGTCTGAGAGGATATTATTGGTCAAGTTGATAATGAGCTGATCATACGAATCAGGAAGACTTTGAAGTAGAAGCTCTGCACGTTCATGTTCCTCTATTTGTTGACCCAACGTAGTGAGTTGTGAAAATAGAGTTCTTATTGTGTTGACGTGGTCAGTCACCGACGTGGTTTCTGTCATTCAAAGGGTATAAAGTCTCCGCTTTAAGAAAATCTTATTATGCAAAGACTTGGACTCATATAGCTTGGTTAGAGTCTCCCATATCTCCTTAGCTGTTTTCTTCTCCGCCACACTTGATAATACTTCATCGACTAATGCTAAATGTATATTAGCAATAGCATTGCCATCCATCTCATTCCATTTTGCATCATCAGTGATCTCCATGGGTCGATCCCCAATTGTTGCCAATCAATTGTCTTTCCTTAAGATTGCCTTGATTCTTATTTTTCACAGTGAGAAATTGCTCCCCTTGAACCTCTCAATCTCGTACTTTGCTTCCATTTTATTCACCGTGATCTATTCAGCTATCACCGTTTCACAGATCTGTAACGTATATAGAAATAGTATCGTGTGAAAAATACTTCACTAAGTAAGTTCCCAGGAAAGATTGGAGGGGTCACAAACGGTCCCGCTTAAAACCCAATCTCTTTAGACAGAACTTCCTAGACTGTATTTAATCACCGCACTGACTTTCTATATACGCCAACAGTAATGTAAGTGAACAATACCGTATGGATGAATAGTGTCGTATAGGTGAATAGTGTCGTAGACGTGAATAGTAACCGTATACACGAATAATTGTGTGTTAACAACACCAACCAAGAAGGCTCTGATACCACTGTTAGGATACTGGCATGCAAACCCGACAAGACAAAAGGCAAAAGATAGAATAAATGAGAAATGAGACACACAAGAATTTACGTGGTTCACCCAATTAGGCTACGTCCACGGGTAAGTATAGAAGGATTTTACTAGTAATGTGGGAATTACAACTTCTCTCAGATAATAGGAGAACAACTAAAATCTCTCTATTACTAGGAGAAAACACCTCACTTACTCTCTCACAAATACCTCACAATTTAGTGGGATTACACTCCTTTCACTCTACTCTTCTTCTCTCTTACTTAGTGTACATATAATGCTTGGATGCATTACCTATTTATAGGCAAGCATCCATGCAAGAGATAAGGGGCAAAGTAAGTGGCCAACTGTCTTCACAGCTAAGACAGAGACCTTTTCAATTGACTTTCTCAATTGCATTTGTTAAATTTCTAACTTTCTAGGAAATAAAACAAAGGGTCTAAAATAAGTAATTAAAAAAAAAAAAAACAGGGGAAATGGGAGCGATATGAAGCTTACTTTTGCAGGACTGGTATTCAGTGACATGCAGGGTTGACTGGGAGGCATGAATCCACTACAATAGACTGCCGAGGCAGAGCCGAACTGGATGCTGGATATTATTATGTTCGAAGACATTTTTGACAAAAAGACCATCATCATCTTACATACCACACCAGAGCATCAGATTTTCAATGTTGAAACAGTAATCAGATTTCAAGCTATGATAAAAGAAGATTCGTGAAACATTATAAGGCATCATTCATAAAGAGTCAAATAGGGACATCTATACACGCACGGTAGAAATCAGTAACAGAGCATACTAAACATTCAGTTTAAAAACTACAACAGGTACTAAGAAACGCAGAGAACATCTTTTGATATAAAACTTAGAGAGTTATGTTTTAAAGGAGTAACAAACAAATAAGACTACAGTACCATTTCTTCACCACCAATAAAAAAAAATAAAATAACAAAAATGTCATATTTTACATTTCTCACTTGATTTGTTTGACTTTCCTAGAGATCAATCACGTAGCTAGAGGGATAAATTATCTAAGAAAAGAGAAGCCTTTGCATGTTTAGCTAGTAGAATATTAAACTATTTCACTTGATGTTATTGAATTGTGATAATTTTATTTAAAGATATTATTTAAAAAAAGAGAGGCCCTTATCTGTCTTGTATGATAAAAAGATGTTTTAGCAGTAGCACTTACTTAGCCAGCTTTAAGAACAATATGCACCTGGAAATTGATAGATAGAGAGAGACAGTATGGAGTAGTACTAATAATAATAGTAATAATAAAAGAAATTAAATTCAGGAAGGAAGGAAGAGGTTAAATACCTTTCATGTATGTTCGGTGAAAATGCTCTAATACTCATTACAAAGGAAAGAGTATGGAATAATAATACAAAAAGAAAATAAAAGAAAATAAATGAAGGGAGAGGTTAAATACCTTTCATATATGTTCGTTGAAAATGCTCTAACATTCCTACTCGCTCTCCTTTCCCATCCTCCTGTTCTTCCGCTCACCTCTTCACTGCAGCCGTCGATTCTTAAGAATTGCAAAGAGGGAAGGTAGGGTATCATCCCTTGAGACTCAGATAGCTGTCCAAGAAAGGAGAGATTTTGCAGCCCCACTTCTGGAAGAGAATCCATATCATCAATGAAATAAATACCTAGTTCCTTCATTTTTCCCGTCTTATTTTTAAGGAAGAAAGACGTGGAAAACAGAGCATTCTCAACCCTTCTATTGTTGACTCATCTCTACTCTTCTTCCACCATCCCTTCAGTCTAGGAACTATTCCGAATTAGACAAAAGAGATTGAGAACCATGTAGAACTTGATATATTAAACGCAATCAAAGATACTACGGTGGCACTAAGAAAGGGCAAGGCAACCACAGACACCATGAGATTTCTAGGAGAAAGAAGCTGCGTGGTGTAAAGAGTTTAAATGTTCCACTCACATGCTTGAAGACTGTTGCGGACGGTCAAGGACCAATTGATCCCAATCCTCTAGCCCATCAACATCAAATTGCTTGGACATTGAAAAAAAGTTTATATTTGAAGCTGTCCCATACCAGGTTTGATGTGAATGTCTGACCATTGATCCGCACAGGAGTGTTCATTGATGATTCAACCATACGAAGCTGAGTTGAAGCTCCACCCTGCAACTTCAGTTGAAACAAATTCACACAACCAACCAACAGAAAACACAATATGCTCTAAAATCATTTCGAAAACTTAAGCTCTGATTTTTCGAGCACCATAGTAGTTTGAATCTGGACAAATAAAATGTGGGTTGTCGAAATTTTTTAACAAAAAATTTAGGGTGGACGACATGCCGCCTACCTCAATTACAAAAAAAGAAATTAAGGGCCTAAGCACGGGCCGTAATAAAAATGGGTCAAGTGAGTTGGCTGGGCCTAGCAACACCTGATCTTTGCTTCTTCTTTTTCTAATTTTTTTTTAATTATTTATTTTTTATTAATCAATCTATATTTTTTTTATTGATGAACTTTAGTTTTGATAATAAAAAAATTATTTTCAAATAATATTTGTAATATGTACAGCCTTACAAGGTGTTTTTTTTTTTCTCTTTTATTTTATCCAATCAATTTAATTTGTATCTATATTTATATCATTATTTGCTTGAATAAAAATATTATTTTAATTAACAAATTTAGCAAATATAATCAGGTAAAATATCTCGTCTTTTAAGATTAAATATCTTGATCTATACCTATCTCTTTATTTTTCAAGTTTTATTTTTTAGGTATTGTTAATGGTTTTTATTTATTTATTTGCATACATAGTTTCTCGATTTATTTGATTACATGTATGTATAAAAAAAATTATTTTAACTTAAGTTTTTTAAACTATAGAAATGTATTGAAAAAACTTACATATATAATTTTTTATAGAAAGTAAAAGTATCTAACATACAGCAAAGCACGGATTATTTTTATGGATGAAGCTGAGGATTTTGGATTATGTTTTTTACAAGTGTGTTACAAGGTGGTATAGCCGCCATCATCATAATTATTATCATGGTGACCTCTACAAACGTGTGGAGCCATTGCCTCTTGACAAACCATAGCTTCGTATAAATGTCGGCAACTCTTTGACATTTTTCTCTTTATAAAGTCACAAGAAAGTCTTGACATGTCGAGTTGATAATAAGGTTTGCTCTTTTTATATATTAATTACATGGATTTGAAACGTGAAATCAGTATTAAGATATGAGAGATATACCTTCAAAATCTTTTGGAGAAAAGTTTTAATCGTAATTAATATATAAATTGATTTGAAAATATCACTTTGTGATCTACACACACACACACACACATATATATATATATATATATATATATATATATATATATATATATATATATATATATATATATATATATATAATTCTTTTAGATACCAACCATGTTTAATTTTTGATGAGAGAACCAGATATATAAAAATAAGTTATCACTTCATTTGAGACAAAATACATGATGGTTCAATCATGACTAAATTTGTTATTTCAGCAGAATAACTTGCGGATATATTCACTAAATCATTGGGGGGGAAAACAGAGATTGTCACGACCCGATTCCCGGATCCATGACCGTCACATAGGTAAGGTTCCCCTCCAAGATTCCAAACATATGCGAACCCAAACTTACATACAAACATATCCTTTAAACAACTCAATCAGAGTTTAACGCAGCATTAACAACAAACTAACTTCATAATGTAATTTCATTGTCTTAATACAAGAGTTAATATAATTCATAGTTTTGGAGAACTAACTTGACATAAAAGGAATGTACAAATTACAACCAAAAAGCAGGTTCGGAAGGTTCAACAAAAGTAACCTGCTATCAAGCTATAAGCCTGAAAAGAATAATAATGAGAGGGTGAGTTCAACAACTCAGTGAGTAGATAATATTCAATATATACACACGAGGTAATAACAATGAGAATTATATACAATTATGGCTCTAGGTTCTTATATGAAGGTTTCTCAAATAGGCCATAACAAGAAGATCAAATGGTATAGCTCGTCAGAAAATCAAAATGCAATGAGCATGAGGCTCCGTACTGTAGGATGATCAGTCCACACAAGTTTGTGACTCCCCCGACCAACTAGGGTTCAGATACGATGTGCACAAAGACTAACACTACCCTGTTAGCATGGGTATTCTAACTGACATACCATAGGTTCATAATCATAATCAAACAAACATGTTCATATCTCAAAGCTCAACTCATGACATCAATCAAATGAGGAGCTATCAATTCAGAAGTCAATTTAAAATATATGTTTGTTCATATCAAGAATTCAAATTCAATAATTGATCATGCTTTATCATAACAAGGATAATAATTAACATATATATTATCAAGAAGCATAATTCAATTCATATTAACAAATAAAATTTTTATAATATTTCTCATGCATATGGAAAATTATTCACTCACCTGACTCAAAAGCAAACAGAAGCCAAAAGCAGACACCGAAGAAAATCATATTGGCGTCCTGCCGGTAGAATATCAGGATTATCTAAATACAAAAGAGACATATTCAATAACGACTCAAAAGAACATTTAACCTATTTAATACACTTAACTAAGTGTGTATTCCATAACCCTATATGATTTTGAACTAACTAGTCAATTTTCTTAAAAACCCAAAATTTAACAGTTTTCCCGAAATCTAATCCATAATAAAACAACTAATAAAATTGGTAATAATTCACTAAATAACCCTCAATTATTCATCAAAATAATCTGCAAAAGCTAATATTACATCTAGGGACTAATCTGGAATTTATTATATTTTTAGGGCCAAATTGTAATTTTCATCTAATGGAGGACCAAACTAAAATTTGTCATAAAACCATGAATATACTGAAATTCTGACCATAATTAATCCTCAATTCTGTCCAGAATATATCATTATGCTTCAGGGACCATTCTGGAATTTTACCAAATTTTTAGGGTTAAATTGTAATTTTTGTCAAATTGGAGGACCAAATTGAAAGTGTTAAATTCTCTTATCTATACAGTAATTCTGCCCATAATTCATATGTTATTCTGTTCAGAATCTCGGAATATGCTCCAGGGACCAATTTGTAATTTTCCAAAGTTTGGGGACTAAACTGTAATTTTTGCAAATTGAGGGACCAAATTGAATTTTCACCATCTTCAACCTCCAGTCCAGAATTTTAACAGAAACCTACTGTTCTCTCCTGATTTCTAACTCAAAATTCACCATTCAAACAAAACTATAACTCGAAATCATCACAATCTTCCATAATCAACTAAATAATCAATTAACCACAACAATCAACATCTAACATTCAATTTAATGCATCAATTAAACCTAAAACACAAACTTCATAACCCTAACATTTTCAAAACCGAAATTAAAGCTTAATTAACACATAATTATATATTTAACAACCTAAAATCTTACCTTTAAACTTATTTCCTCCCAATCTCTTCCTTTTTCCCTTATTTTCCCTTCTTTTCTCTTTTTCTTCTTCTTCCTCCCTTCTCTCTCACGGTTTGTTCTTTAAATTTTCAAATCCCTCTTTCTTTCTTTTTATCTATTAATATTTATCAATTATTTATCCAATTACTATTATACCCCTCATTTAATTTATTCCTACATCTAAGCCTTCAAGGGCTTTATAGCCTTTTCCTATCTCTTTAACTCAAAACATTACAGAGATTCTCCACCATGATTTGCAAGTTGAGAGTTCTTGACATTCACTCTCCAACTTGAGGGGGAGTGTTAAGAAATGATCAACAATATGTCACATTTATGTTATGTATTAGGAAACATATGCTGACAAAGACATCTATTCCTATTGTAACTCTTATTCCGAAAATAGCTTAGCACAATTATAGGAAAATATTTTTGTATATTGATGCTGCGATATATTCAATGAAATTTAATTGAGTTGGCAAATCTTTTCTTTCTCTGATTTTATAGTTTTTTTAGAGCTTCAATGTTATTTGAAAAATAGATATAAAATGAGGATAATCTATCCTGGTTTGATTTTAGTTTTTTTAATGTTTTTTTGGTATTTTGAGTTGATAAATTGGTCTCTAAGTGTTCCAATGATATTATTGAGATGTTTTTGGGTTGAATGACTTCAAAATTAGGTATTTTGAATAAAAAAAAAGTTTTGCCCATATTTTCCAACTATCATAATGGTGGTCAAAATCTAGACTTGCAGATGACACGTTGTTAGCCTTGGCATGTGACATGTCATGTGCATATTTTTTTTCCATGAAAAATAGGCGAACATTCTCCCTTTTAAAAATAAAGTCAATCCTGAACACACAGCCTGGGTTTGAATGCTCACTCACACGCTCAAGATTTTCCTTAATAGCCTAGGTGTGCTAGGCCAAAGACTGAAGTGCTTGGTCTCTTTTTTGGCCCTCTTATGTGTGTAAATATAAACTGGTAAATATCATATCTTACGAGATTAAATATCTTGATATATATATATATATATATATATATATATATATATATATATATATATATATATGTCTCTCGATTTCTCAAGTTTTAGTTTTAGATATTGTTAATGACTTTTTATTTATCTATTAATATGCATAGTTTTCGATTTATTTGATTACAAATATACATAAACCTTTTGTTTTGTACTTAAATTTTTTTAACTACATAAATGAATTGAAAAACATGCTTATATAATTTTGTTTTATATAAAATAAAAATATCTAACTTACGGTCACATAACTCTTTACCATTATTTTATATATTCAATCTTTATTTTTAATCAAATATATTTATATATTTTTTGTATTTATTCACTATTAAGGAACGAAGTATTGGATTTACAGCGAAGCACGAGTCACATAACTCATTATCTTATTAATCAAATATATTTATATATTTTTTGTATTTATTCTTTATTATCGGGAAAGCATTACGTTTGTTGGTGTGTCGTAATACAATGTAGAGTATTTTTAAATAAAAATATATAAG
Organism: Populus alba; assembly: GCF_005239225.2. Lineage (NCBI taxonomy): Eukaryota > Viridiplantae > Streptophyta > Magnoliopsida > Malpighiales > Salicaceae > Populus > Populus alba. The sequence goes on from NC_133289.1 coordinate 24,125,150, forward strand.
AATAATATTTTTTAAAGTAAATCAAATTAAAGTATTAAGACAAACGGAGCATAGAACTAGGAGGACAAAGCACCCTCTATAAACTAAGGATTCCAAAATCAGTTCTTGTAACAACAGGATGAGCAGTAAATAATCTCAGACTGTCAGACTGGTCAGAAGATTTAAAATGTTAAATCTCAGACCTCCATGAAAACAATGATAGTCTGTCCCTATTGTATAATCAGAAGATTTAAAATGTTAAAGAAATCATACAACAATGCATTAGCAGGGGAAATGAAGAGGACAGATAACTTACTCTGCTGTCTACATTTCCACTGTCAAAGTGCTCATGCACCCTCCTAAGGTTAAACACAAGTCGAAACTAGTTTCTACAACAAAGAAAAAACCCCAAATTTGATTTAGCATATCAACAAGTTTTAAGTTCATGATTTGATTTCTGGAGCACAAAACTTTCTCTGACTTAAACTCCATAAAGCAAGAGGAGAAGGTAAAACTGAAGGTCAAAATTAAAAGACTTGCACTGAATTTTTCTGTCAATACACAGAACCATTTTCTGCAACTGATCCAGCCTGTTCCATCGTCTACAATGAGAGCAGCATCAATAACCTTTTCAGCTTTACCATAACCTACATCAACAAGATGTCAAAACTTGTTAGAAAAATAAGCTAAACAATTACTGTGTTTATTTCAACTGAATCCGACAAGATCAATAAATTTCAGTTCCTATAATAGAAATATGAAATCAGAGTAATAAGACAGTTTTTTCAAGAAAGCTACAACAAATGGTCTAAAAGAGGTAGTAATGATTAACAGAAAAGGAGGGGATTTGAGATGGAGAGATGAGAGGCCTTACTTTTAGAAGAGGAGTGGTCTTTTGTGGTAACCTAAGTTGACTGAGAGGTATCAATCCATCACCACAGGCAGCGGAGGAGGTTCCGAACTGGATGCCGGAGGAGTTAGAGACAGAATTTTTTGAAAAAATATATGAGAGACGTGGGGAGAGGGCAACATTTACATGGAAACAGAGTGTTCAAAACTAAACAAGAGATTTTCCACTGAAATTAAATGGCCACCTTGCAAAAAAGCAGCTCCAAGAATCGAAGAGATAGGCTGTAGCTCCAAAAATCCTACTGCTCTCAACATATCAAAAGTCCAAACAAAGATGCTCTGAAGCAATATCAAACTCCTAATGGAACACGAACTGGATATTATCAAACTTTAGAAAACACAGTAGATTAAAATTTTGAATATGATCAAACTTTAACATCGAGGCACTGATAATAGCATTGAAGGCAGATTTTTGACGAAAAGACAAGCACCATCATAAATCATCAAATTTCCTCTCTTGACTATATCATAATATGCTCATTCGCCCTCTTAAAACTACAGCACCATTTCTTCACTACCAGTATAAGAAATAAAATAATAAAAATGTCATGTTTTACATATCTCACTTGATTTGTTTGATTTTCCCACACTTTCTGGGCGACCAATCACGTAGCTAGAGGGATAAATTAAGCCTTTGCTTGTTTAGTTAGCGGAATATTAAATTAATTCACGTGACGTTATGGAATTAAGATAAATTCATTTACGGATATTATATATTTAAAAAAGAGGAGCTTTTACCCACCAACAGGGAAATGCAACATGTGCGCATGATGCTTATCGGCCATCAACTCCAGACAACTTATTGATATTTCAAGATTTATCAAACGCTACGGATCAAGAGCAAGCTACTGAAAGTTACAGGTCTTGCAAAGAGCATCATATCTGGGATTTACGATAGCTTCCACCTCTGAACTCCATTGACATCTCTTGCAATGTATATCGGACATTCATCTCTAGCTTGATAATGGCCTGGAAAACACCATGAATGCAAAGTATCGATCAGAATATGGTATTACATGAAAACAATGTTAGTCTCTAGGTAGCTCCAATACCATCATTAATGTGCCTTCTGTTAGTTTTTGAGTTCGGTTTTTTTTTTTTTTTTTTTCCCGAAAGATTGTAGCATGGAAGCAAAATGGGTTTTTCCTCAAAACAAAATAATCATAATTCATAAGAGAAGAAATAAGAAATTTGAGGATGGATTAGGGCAGAGAGGTTGGGTAATTTGTTTTCCCAATTAATTGAAAAAAAGTTGCGAATATTCAAAGAAAAACAATAATAATTTGATCAGATGAGGGTTGTGGATGATAGAATAATTAGATAGAGAGAATATGATAAATTAAATTGAATTTAATTCAGGAAGGAAGGAAAAGGTTAAAAACCTTTGTATTCAAGAATAATATCCGTACGGTGAAAATGCTCTAACCGTCAAATATAAAAAGATAGATTTGTGGACAATAAAATAAATAGAAAGAGACAGAAAGAGAAAGGATATGGAGTAATAATAAAAGAAATTAAATTAAGAAAGGAAGGAAGGTAGAGGTTAAAAAACTTTGTATTTAAGAATAAAGATGAAAATGCTCGGTTAAATAATATTCGTACGGTTACATGCTGCACGGTGAAAATACGCTAACCATCAAATTTGAAAACATGAGATTTGTGGGTAACTCAATTAAAAAAATAAAAAAATTATAAATAATTGAAATATGAAATTAAGTAAAGGTTTTTTAAAAAAAACTCATGAATCATTTAGTTTTTTGTTTGTTAATTTTAATATAAATAATATGATAATTCTTAAATTATTAATTAATAATAAATATACAAAATTAAATATTTATAGAAAATTAAAAATATTAATGATTTCACTATACATATCATTTTCCATCTCAGTGCTTATATGTTTTATTTTGCTCGGTAACTTTATTGAATGGTGAAAAAAGTAGAAAAGAAAAAGAAAGTGATTCATCAAACTTTTTTTTTAATCAAAAAAATTATCGATTTAACCACGAGGCAAGCATTATAGGTTGAAATAATTCACCTTCTTTTATCCTTTTAATTGTTTTCTAATTTAATCAGTAATTTTTTTAATTCATCTTTTAATAGTTTATAGTTTATTTTTATTTATTTTATATATAATTATTATGATATAAAAAAATCCAACATTAAAATGATTTTTAATTTAGTCAAAATATATTTACCTATATAAATATAGTTTAATTTTTAAAAAAAATTAAAAATAAATGTTTATTAATAATAAATGAACTAGGCTTCACGAATTATTTCATCATTTATGGAACCTAGATCATGAACTTTTCAATTGCGTTTATTCTTTGTAAAACAAAAAATTACTTTTTATTTAATAATATAATAACAAAAATCAACATTTGTTTTTGTAAAATTACATTTGAGTACACATGACATGTATTTGTTTAAAAATATATTTGGAACAATTTAATGCTTTTCCAAATTTGATTCAGCATATTAAAAATTATCTTAAAATATCAAAAAAGACTAATTTAATAATATTACAATTTAAAGCGCTTTACGAAATACAGCCTCACTAGTCGCAACTGCATCAAGGCCATTCATCCTCTTGAATAAGATTATCTTGCTGAAATTTATCACGGAGCTTAGAGCCATTTCAGCAAGAAAATCCAAGGCAATAATGTGTTAATCTCACCTGATTGACTGTGACGAAACTCTAATCATCCCATTCAACACAGTATCTCCATCCTTCACCCTTTACATAGCGACCCTCCATTTGAATGTAATTCCAATCAATTAGAATATCTAGAATGTGTTTAATGTTAGGCCACTCCTCCTCGCTCTCCTTTCCCCATCCTCTTGCTCTTCCGCTCAGCTCTTCACTGCAGTCACTGATTACTAATAGTTGCAAAGAGGGAAGGTAGGGTATCCTCCCTTGAGATTCAGATTCAGATAGCGACTTCAATTCTCTGCAATTACCAACTTCTATTTTCTGAAGAGAAGGCATCCCTTGATCAGGCAGTGGCAGAGACTTCAATATTTCGCATCCAAATATCACTAGCTGTTGAAGAGAAGAGAGATTTTGCAGCCCTACTTCCGGAAGAGATTCCAGGTCATCAATTGACGTCATATGTAGACTCTTCAATTTGGAGAGAGGTGAAGAGACTGGTGATGTCATCTTCATTGTCTGCTGTAATGGCATTGAACTAGTCCTCTCTAAAAAAAGACCTTCATCGAGAGTTGGAAACAACGGCATTGAAGTCAGATTTGGACACCGTTCAATGTGCAAGGAAGAAAGACGAGGAAAAGAGAGCATTATCGACCTATCATCATTCATCTCATCTCTACTCCATCTCTTCAGTCTAAGACATTTCCTCATCACAAGTCTCTTTAAGGATGGGAAAAACATCGGCACTCCTTTTCCTCCAACACCCTCACTATCTATGTAATCCAAACCATCCAAATGCACAATCGTTAATTCTTGAAGAGAAGGGATTCCATCTAACGGAGGGATATGCTTAAGGCTTCTACAGTTTTCTAGAACAATAATTACAAGATTTGAGAGATGTGAAACCCAACTAGGAAACCTCATACCTACATAGACTTCAACTCTCAACTCTTGAAGACTTGAGTTTGGCAACATTTTATCATACAAATCAATATCTGAATCACCAAACAGGTCTGAGTCCAACCGTACGGTCATCGACGGAAGATATTTTTTATCTACCAATCTAGCTCCAAATTCTAATATAGCTCCTCCAAATTCAAATATCCAAGAATTCCTCCTATATCTGCTGACTATTATTTCTAGCCTCCCTCTCAATTCATTTAACCTACTCAACTCATCCAATCCACCTATCATCTCAGATTTAGAACTACTTTTTTTTGCAACCACAAAACATGACAACGTCTGTAGACTAGTTAATTTCCCAATCCCACGAGGCATATACTCTAAATCCATACATAAATCACCATCAAGAGTGCAACCAATATCAAGATGCCTCAGATTGATCAGCTTACTAATATCCCTAGGTAGTTCCTTAAGTTTCCTACAACCATTGAGCTTTAGCACTTGCAAATTTACCAGACTGGTGACAGAATTAGAAAGCGCCTCCATGTCATTATTTGAAAGATCAAGATATTTCAGATGCTTGAGCTTTTCAATGAGAGGTGACACTTCCTTCATTCCCAGATGACTCAAAACAAGCACACGTAAACGCCTAAACTCTCGACAAATATACTCCCATAACCCCTCATCCCATTTTCCACCTTGCAATAATACAAGTGTTCTTAGACGTTTTGCACTAGACAAAGACAAATCTAATTCCGTGTCATTTTGCCGAGTCAATTCACTAATCCAATTTCCTAGACGCTCCACTTTGGTCCTATGAAAACCAGCAACATGGGTTGCAAGATCATGCATAAAATCATGCTGTAGAAACACAAATTTTCCACCAATCAAATTTCACCATGTGTTATTTTATTCTTTAAAATAAAGGATAAAATAAAATTGAAATAAATGACATGGAAAACAAATGAGCCTTCAAATATTTCTTGACCAATGAAAAGTTGACACTTGAGATGAGATATTCAAGATATCTTGTCATAAAGTCAAGATTCCATCAATAAAGACCAACCAATAAAAATTATGCCACGTGGCATTGGAAAAGGACCTGAGAGCCCCTACAGATCTCTATAAATAGAGGGCCTCAACCTAAAAGGGAGGGGATTTCCAGAGGAGATACAAATTTTCTTCAAGACTCTCTCTCTCTCTCTCTCTCTCTTCAAGCAAGGAAGCTCTCTCTCAAAGAGTTCTCAAGCCTCCTTCATCTACGCTTGAAGTTTAACAAGAACGAAGCTCTGTTGGATCAAGCCAAAACGCCCCATAAGAGTTCTTCAACAACACTTTGAAGACAAATCAAGGTACTCTTCAAAGCATCAAATCACAACATCTCGCTTCGCAATACACGCCCAAATTCGTGTTCTTGCAAAGCACAAATCTTGGCTTGATTACTCAAATAAATCAAGTCACCATACATCAAATCCAAGGGAAGAATCAGAGGATTGCCATATTCTTTTGATAGAATATATTACATAGAGATTGTACCCATTCATATATTTAATAAAATTATATATTTGTACACGTGTGCTTATTTAATTTCAGGTACACAAAAATTGTGTCTACAAATTTCTGGCGACTCCACTGGGGACATCTCTACCTTTCATCTCTTCCCTTCAAGAAAGAATTTTCAACAAAACTCTCAATGGCAACTACGAGGAACATGATCACCATTGTCGCTTCGAAGAGCAACAAGGCCATTGATTCAGGTCCCCAACACACTATTGAAGATCCTTCAACCCCGCCATTGAAAACAAAATCCATCGTCGAGTTGTATGCACGAACTAGGCCGATTCTCAAGTTGATATCAACTTCGAATGCAAGAGGGGCACAAGATGTCGCCTCAAAGATGAAGCCACAAGCAACTCCACTACAAAAGTCAAGTGAGAGCGCTGCGAAATTGTCTTCAGCACTCAAGGCGACTTTGACAATTCACCTATGGAAACTTCTCCGTGTCGATCACCAAGTAAGGCTTCGGGTTCTAGCACCATGTCAGTGATGATGACCGAGACAACATCTTTAGAAGATCAAGTGGCTAACTTGACAAAACTCGTCGAGGGGCTTTCGACTTCACTCAAGGCAAAAGACCACGAGATAGCAAAGTTGATGAACAAACTTGAGAGCTTGAACGAAAGAGGCCAAAACCTCAACTACCAAGGCTTTTCAAGTAGATCAACTAGATGTCATCGAGGAGTCTGCAATCGGAGCTGTGAAGAATATACGTGGTATTACTGATGGCATCTTCACCAAAAATCAACTGAAAGAACTCATCAAGGAAGCCATCACAGACCAGGTGGAAAGCTCAATTCAACCCTCATATTCATATGCGAAGCCGTACACCCAAAGAATCGACCTGTTAAAGATGCCTCTAAGTTACCAACCACCAAAGTTTCAACAGTTCGATGGCAAGGGAAATCCTCGACAACATATAGCTCACTTTGTGGAGACTTGCAACAATGCCGGGACTAATGGTGATCTCATGGTAAAACAGTTTGTTCGTTCCTTGAAAGGTAATGCCTTTGACTGGTACACTGACTTGGAATCTTGCTCGATTTGATACTTGGGAGCAGTTGGAGCGTGAGTTTCTTAACCGCTTTTACAGCACTCGTCGTGTGGTTAGCATGATTGAACTCACTAATGCACGTCAGTGGAAGGAAGAGCCTGTCATCGACTACATTCATCGGTGGAGAAACCTTAGCCTCAACTGTAGAGATCGACTCACCGAAACTTCTGCGCTAGACATGTGTATTCAAGGGATGCATTGGGGACTACGATATATCCTACAAGGCATCAAACCAAAGTCTTTTGAAGAATTGGCTACTCGTGCACATGATATGGAACTTAGCATTGCGGCGGCTGAAAGTTCATTGTTACCTATGCAAGAGCCTAAAAGAAATAAGCCTGAAGGTCGTAGATTCGGAAAGAGCACTCTGAAGGTCGAGGGAAAGCAATCTTTAGTAGTTAACTCGACTGCTGTAAGGGTACCAACTGGAGTTAAGAGGGATGATCATGCAACGCCGACTACTTTTCAAAAAGGGTGAAAGAAAGAAACCATCATTGAAAGAGCGACAAGAAAAAAGTGTATCCATTCCCTGACTCAGACATATCTAGGATGCTGGATGATCTGCTTGAGGCAAATATCATTGAGTTGCCGGAGTGAAACGCCCTGAAGAAGCAAACCAAGTAGATAATCCAAATTATTGCAAATATCATCGCTTAATTAGTCATCCCGTAGAGAAGTGTTTTGTGTTGAAAGACAAGATCATGAGGTTACACGAGAATGGAGATATCGTTTTTGATGATGAAATAGCAGCCTCTAATATCACAAACCACGGTCAATTTAGGACCATGTCATTCACTCTCTACAATAAGTTTTGGCTCCTATGAACCTATAAGACTTGATGCTATTTTCCCGATGAGCTTCACTGCATCCTCAAGTCAAACTCCATGTATAACCCTTACACCTCAAGTTGACGACTTGAAGCCTAAATGGTCTGAAAATTATGATGATGAAGGATGGACTTTAGTCACACGTAGAAGAGGAAGGAGGAAACACATACAAATGACAAAAGCCAACAAGAATGAGGAGCTCAATGGTGAGGAAGCTAATTGGTGAGCCGATACGCCAAAAGACTCAGCAAAAATCCATACTAGTTAGAAAGGAGGGTTTTTCAGCTCGAAGTATAAGAAAGCCTGTTACATTGAATGAGTACATGCCAACAGAAATGAAAAGAATTGAAAATGTACCTGTTGCTTGCTATCATGTTGATGAAGAGAAAACGCCTATTGATTATGTCATGAAGAAAAGTCATGATGACTCTTCAAACTTATCTCACGGTGTATGCACAACAGAGATATCCTTCAACGATGAAGACTTGTTGCTTGGATCAAAACTCCATAACCGACCTCTTTTCATTAAAGGATATGTTTGATGAAAAAGATAGTGAATCGCATCTTGGTGGATGATGGCTCGGCGGTCAATATACTACCTCTTAAGACCATGAGAGAGCTAGGGATTCCTATGGATGAACTCTTCCCAAGTCATCTGATGATTCAAGGTTTTAATCAAGGAGGCAAAATGCTATAGGAAAGATAAGACTTGCGATGCACATGGAAGATATGGAATCCAATGCACTTTTCCATGTCATAGATGCCAAAACTACCTACAATATGTTGCTTGGGCGACCATGGATACATGAAAATGGTATCATATCCTCAACACTCCACCAATGTTTTTAAGTATTGCCGAGATGGAACAAGTAAGAAAGATAATGGCAGACACCGATCCCTTCACTATAGCTGAAGCTCACTTTGCAGACGCAAAATTCTATTTCAAGTCAAATATGATGGAAGAACTACGATCACCACCTGACCACTTAGGAGAGGGAATAATTGACTCTAAAAGCTCAAAAGGGCATAAGTCATCTGCAATGAAGGGGTGTCTCAGCCAACAAAGAATAAAGGAAAAGAAAAGGTGGTAGAAAACTTTGTTGACAATAAACCACCACGTAAAGCCGCGGCACTCCGATATATTCCAGTATCAGCAAGAAAAGAGGGTCAGTCTTCTTTTGCAAAGGATGAAGAAAAGATCAATAAAGAGCTTGAAAACTTGACCTTGCCAGCTACTAATCTCGCCTTGAACAAGGTTTCAAAACCTTTTAACTAAAAGGGTTGTTCCATCCAAACTGAGTCGGTGGTGATAAAATCTTACAGGACTCCCTGAATAAACGGTCAAATGGCTTTGATCCCAACGCTTACAAGCTTTTAGCAAGGGCTGGCTATAGTCGTGAGGACATCAACGAGATATCAAAGGATGGTGATACAAACTCAACTTGAAGATAAACAAGATTCTGCAAGGACTAGAAAGGCATGGAGAGAGAAGAAAACTTCTGGCAAAACTTTGAGGGCTGGTCTTGGATATGAGTCTTCCACACCACTGTATTTTCATATTAATAAAAGAAGCCTCCACGGTACATAAGTGCGAAAGAAGTGAAGGACAAACAACAAAAGTCAGTCGACACCTCTTAGAGCTTCAGTCTGGGATCGTCTTGGTGGAACTACAAGTCGTGCTCCCTGTTTTTACTAGGATTGGAAACCCAAAATAATGGAAAGGGTGCTAAAACGCACACCAGTCTTTTGCAAGACTTTGGACAATCCATGTCAAAAGAGACAAGTTTGATGGGTGATTCAAAGATTCTTCGTAGCAAATACCTTCACGCATGAAGAGACAATGTGAATGGTAGTTGAGTGCTGAAGAGACATTTGAAAGGAAAAACACGCACAATAAGTGATAACAAACCCCTCTAAATGAAGAAGAGAAGATGAAATAATGAGTCTCACACTTCAAATCACATCACTATTGAAGAAGATGAATAATGATAAGTTTGTCGTCGAAGAAGATGTTGAGGAAGCTCCATCTTCCCTTGAATCAGTAAAATAAGCCCTACAATGGACGAACTTAAAGAGGTTAACTTAGGAACTGTTGAAAACCCACGACCAACCTTCATCAATGCAAAACTTATCACCTGAAGAGGAAGCGAATTACATGGAACTTCTGATGGAATATCGAGATATCTTTGCTTGGTCCTATGATGAAATGCCAGGTTTTAGACCCAAGGGTTGCTGTACACCAACTAGCAGTGAAACATGGGGCTAGACCTGTAAAAACAAACTCAGCGTCGCTTTCGTCCTGAACTCATATCACAGATTGAGGCTGAAGTCAATAAACTTATCCAAGCAGGTTTCATTCGTGAGGTCAAGTATCCTACGTGGATTTCAAATATCGTGCCAGTAAAAAAGAAGAATGGCCAAATGCGTGTTTTTGTGTGGATTTTCGAGATCTTAAACAATGCTTGTCCCAAAGATGACTTTCCACTTCCAATTACTGAGATCATGGTAGATGCTACCACGGGTCATGGGAGATTAAACCTTCATGGACGGTTCAATCTGGCTATAATCAAATTCGAATGGCACCCGCACGATGAGGAGAAGACGGCTTTTCGAACTCCAAAAGGGATATATTGTTATAAAGTTATGCCTTTTGGCTTAAAGAATGCAGGTGCCACTTATCAAAGGCGATGCAGAAGATTTTTTGACGATATGCCTTCACCAATATGTTGAGCATGCTATGTTGATGACCTCGTGGTGAAATCAAAAGAAAAAGGAAAATCATATGCAGGATCTTCGTTGGTGTTTGAACCCCGGTTACGTCGATTCCAACTAAAAATGAAAACCCCATTAAAAAATGTGCAATTTGGTGTGTCCTCAGGAAAATTCCTAGGGTTTATAGTTCGACATCGAGGAAATTGAGATTGATCAGTCTAAGATCGAGGCCATTCTAAAAATGCCGGAGCCAAGAAACATCCATGAGTTGAAGAGTCTCCAAGGAAAGTTGGCCTATATACGGAGATTTATTTCTAACTTACGCGGGCCGATGTCAACCATTCACCCACTTAATGAAGAAGGATACATCATTCTATTGGGAATAAAGCTTGTACCTAATGCCTTCAACAAGATAAAAGAATACTTGTTGAACCCACCTGTCCTTCGAGCACCGGTACAGCGGACGTCCACCCCTTATCCTCTATATTGCGGCTCAAATACGTTCCTTAGGAGTGTTGTTGGCACAACAAAAATGATGAAGGCAAGGAAAGTGCTCTCTACTACCTTAGTAGGACATTAAATGGGGCTGAACTGAATTATTCCCCAATAGAGAAGACAATGTCTAGCATTGATGTTTGCAATAAAGAAGTTAAGGCATTACCTCCAAGCGCATTCAGTAAGATTAATCTTCCCAAGCTGACCCCCTCAAGTACATCATCTCAAGACCAGTATTATCAGGAAAGATTGGCAAAAATGGGCTTTATTGCTTCAAGAAATTTGAAATTGTCTACGTCTCACAAAAAAGCTATCAAGGGGCAAGCACTAGCTATTTTCTGGCTGATCATCCTATTCCCGATGAATGGAAGTTTTTCTGAAGACCTACCCCGATGAGGATGTTCTGTTTATTGAACTATCAGAAACCATGGAAAATGTTCTTTGATGGCGCAGCACGACAAGATGGAGCCGGTGCTGGGTTATATTCATCACACCAGAAGGGGAGGGTCTTGCCTTTCTCCTTTTTCACTTACCAAATGTTGTTCTAATAACATGGCTGAATATCAAGCCTTGATTCTTGGGTTGGGAAATGGCAGTGAATATAAAAATGTCTCGCCTTAAAGTTTTTTGGTGATTCTCAATTAGTCATCAGACAACTCCTCTCACTATATGAAGTCAGGAAAGCCAGAATTCATCCCATATCACAAGTATGCACTTAAACTGATAACATCACTTGATTGTGTCCACTTTAGAACATGTACCACGAAAAGAGAATAAGCAAGCCGATGCCTTGGCAAATCTGGCGTCAAACACTAGCATCATGTAGTGAGGAGATAAAAGTCCCTGTAATGTCAAAGATGGGTCGTTCACCACTAAGCCATGACATAGAAGAGAAAGAACAAGTGGGCGTGGTTTTCTGTCTTACGAGATTGAAAGAGAAGACTGGCGTCAGCCGCTTATCGATTATTTGAGACATGGAAAACTACCCTAAAGACTTACCGCCATAAGACAGAGGTGAGGCGGAGAGCTTCTCGCTTCATATACTTCCAAGGCACTCTTTATCGACGCTCTTTTGACGGAATTTTTTTTGCGCTGTCTCGGAGAAGAAGAAGCAACAAAAAGCACTAGAAGAAACTCACTCAGGGATTTGCCTGGAGCACACCAAATCAGGGCCCCTAAACTTCACTTCAGGATCAAAAAGAATGGGATATTTACTGGCCCAACAATGGTTGAAGGATTGCATAGACTATGCTAGAAAATGTCAAAGTTTGTCAATTGCAATGCTAATTTGATCCACCAGCCAACCGAGCCTTTACACCCGACAGTTGCCCTCTTGGCCTTTTGATGCTTGGGGACTTTGATGTGGTAGGACCATTGCCGAAAGCTCCGAGGGGCGTCTTTACATATTGGCTGCAAACAGATTACTTCTCTAAGTGGGCAGAAGCTGTAGCATTAAGAGAGGTCAAGAAAGAGACAGTTGTAAGCTTTCAAACCGAACAAACATCATTTTACCGTTATGGGGTACAAGACACATCATAACCCGATAATGGAAAGGAATTCTACAATACAGCCATGAACAAGTTGTGTGCAACAGTTCAGTTTCAAACAAACATAACTCTTCTATGTACAATGCTCCGGCTAATGGTTTGGCGGAAGCTTTAACAAGAAACTTTTTATGCAACATTCTCAAGAAGGTGGTGAATCGCTCGAAGAAGGACTGGCATGAGAGAAATTGGGGGAGGCGCTATGGGCTTATCGTACTACATTCCGAACACCAACTCAAGCTACTCCATACTCCCTGGTATATGGGGTTGAAGCTGTTCTTCCACTAGAATGTCAAATTCCATCTTAAGAATTGCGATCCCAAGAAGGACTTTCCAATGAAGAAAAATGTTCGCCTACGCCTTGAAGAGCTTTGAAGCTTTAGATGAGAAAAACGTCTTGAGGCAACAACAACGACAGAATGTTATCAAGCAGACTTTGTAGAGCTTTCAACAAGAAGGGTGCGACCACGCTCCTTTCAAGGAAAGGGGATCTTGTCTTGGCAGTACGACGCCCTGATAATTCATGTCAAACGCAAGCACGTGCTCCTCAATGGGATTGGCCCTATGGGCAGCATGGATTTGAGATTGGCCCCTATCCCAACGATAATCAATGCAATTTTGAAAGATACCCTGATTGTAGCCTGGCCGCTTGCTCAAAACAAATGGGATGGCTTTAATCCGCAAAAAAGGGTACGTAGATACTTTCGCAGGAATTGAATGACTTTTCTAGTCCTCTGACTCTACTGGTACTGAATAATGAACATAGGATGGTATATGAAGAAGTTACGTACTCTAGCATGGTTCATTAACATGGCCTTATGATTGAAGAACATGACCAAAGTTTGAGAGAGGTAGTCGCTGTTGCGGAATGCTGGGTTAAAACCGCGAATAGAACACCTTCCTTCAGAAGTCGTTTTCAGCAGTTTCTGCTGCAGTATGTGGAGAAATGGTCAAGCTCACACCAAGAGCTGGGCCTTGATCAATTTTTGCGACTCGCAGGGATTGGGCAAATTCTGTATCAAGCAAATGACCGAAAGTACTGAGAAATGCCTTGGGGCTTGAAATCTGATGTATTTCTTTTCAAGCAATGGTTGTGAAATACTTGAGCTCCTGGCCCGCACCGAAGCTAAAACTGTGAAAGGCACAAAAAAGCCAATGTCAAAAAAAAAGAACAAAGCAAAAAAAAATTTTTGGTAAAAGCCTACAAATGAACTTGACCCTTTTCATCCACAAAGGTAACCGTAGGAACTTGGAATTCATTCCAGTATAGGAAGAAAACAGTCATGCAAAAATGTAAAAAAAAAGGGAACTAATTGAACTACGTTGTGAGACCAACCTCTTGAATGCCTTAATCCATAAAGGTCGTACAAATCGGCATTTATCTAATTCTAGGCTACTTAAAAATCCTGAAGTACTAGTTCATTCCTAAGTACAGTCACACAATCCTTTAAGTTGTTACAGAATAAATATGTGTTTGAATACTATGAATATGATGTTCACGTAGTAGAGAAAGAGGACAAATAAACCTCAAAACACAATCGTAACCATGGGGAAAATTCTGGTAACAAGAACACAAGCAAAGGCAAATTAAATATAGACTTTATTAATGGAAAGAAGAATTCTATTACATAAAGTATGTAGCCTCAATAGAAAGTCATAAGCCGATGTTACCAAAACAAAAAAAAATTCCAAAAAGCATAATAACAACCATTATCATACTAGCGGTTTCCAGTTTATGTTTTTCTTCCATCCTCCTTTGTTTTGGTCTCAACAAATCCTTTTTAATTTTTGAAGAATGGACTGCGTCAGTTTCCACTTATCACAGGGGAAGAGGATAGTGTGGTGTTCTTAAAGGTATGATCTCTAACTCGAATGCCGGACGTGATGATTTGGTCTCTCAGAAGTTTTGCATCACATCAGCCTTGAAGAGATGACTCTAACCTCAGTCTTCTTGCTCCTGCAACTCTCATCACAATTGTCCTGTTATTTTTGTTATCTCAGCATGAGTAATAGAACATGGATGTAGATGCCTCCTCTCAAAAGCTTCTGAATTTTTAAGTTGCACTTCCAAGCTTTTTCAACATTTTAAGGCGTCGTTGCTGCTGATGTATCATAGGAGATAATGAAGACCTAAGTGAATAAACTTTTTAGATCCTCAAATCACTCTCGGTCAACCATTCTTCTGATAGAGAGCAATCCACACACACCACAACACACTCCATACACTCACCATCACCTCACCATTCACACACACCAATGGTGAGGAGGCCTCTCCCTCACACCCAACTTCTCACACCAGTCCAGGTTAGGAAATAATTGGATCGGTGTACGAGCAATCTTTTTTTCGATGCGCCCCCCCTCTTTCTATATTCTGGATCTCCAACACTGACAGCAATTCCAGATCTTTCCTTCTCCTATTATTCATCAGCACAATACCATATGACTCCTGAAGACTCAAAGGCAGTAGTAGTCCAAGAATTATGCAAGTTGGGTCGCTATATACTTGAAGATCGGTTGAGGTGGTTTAGGGCTGTATATCCCCTCACTCTATGTCAGGCCTGTGGCTATTGTACTGAGCCAGAAATAGATGTTGCTTCTGTTTGCTCCCTAACCCTCTTTAAATATTTAAGCTGCTCTATGCTGTTACTGTGGGGAATTGTGGGAAAACTCTCAATAGTACCTTCATTCAGGTGGTTACCAACATGATCGCGAGAATGAAGGCCTTTAGAGAGTCCATCCTCTCAATCCGCACTCCTTTAATATGCTGACCCAAACTTGCATACGACTATCTTGGAGCTACTTAAACTTCGCATTTGAGTCTTTCAGGAGTCCGAACTAGGTGGCGTTATTGTGGCTCTGAGGCACATACATCGAAATGCAGAGAGATAAGCATCTGACATCTTGCTGATCAATTCCTGCCCATGTTGGGTAGAAGGTACAACAACAGTAAATATGTACAAAGCATTTGACGTCATTTCCGTACCACCCGATAAGCTTCCATATATTGCCTTATTGACGAACCTGGCTCAGGATGCAAGTTGAGCAGACATCCTCCATTACACCATTGATAGATCATAAACGGATAAGGGGGTATAGCTTTTCGTGTCTACTATGTGAGGCATAATTCTATCAGAAAGAATGGATGACGGGGATTTGCTTGTAGGGGCATGACAAAAAAAGTATTAAATGCCCCCTAAGACCAGATAACTAATAAATGTAATCTGGGGCATCAGCGCCTTTGCTGTCCCAGCTTCGGAGACCATTCCGGCCCATTGTTTGCCGGGGTTCTTTCCTCCAATCCTCTTTTTTCTGCTGCAGTACTTGCCCTCTCGACAGTCCCAAAGGCCAATCGTATTTGGCTGGGATTGCAGGCCGGCCGGACCTGCGTTAAGAGTCCTTTTCCGTGGCTCACCTTCGCCGCACATCCTCGCGGTCACCCGGGTGTTCGCGCTCCCCCCTCACTGAAGCAACTATCCTCCATGGTCAAGATTCGAATACCACGTGCACCTTGCGTCGTCATTCTTCACTACTTTAATATAAGTGATTGGTTGAAGACCAGACACTATATAGGAGATGGAAGAACATAAAATGGAAACGATTCTCGCAGTATGATCAAAGGTTGTATTTAATGACTCTTTGAATTTCATTTTGTTTTGGTAGTACTATCGGCTTATTACTTTCTCTCATATGAGGCTATCTTTAGTCGTTCAATCCACGACTTCTTCTTTTCCATATAATAAAGTCTCATATTATTTGCCTTTGCTCAGTGATCCGTTACCTAAGTATTTCTACAATGATTATCGAGTCGGGTGTTTTTCTGAGGAGTTATCAATTTGTCCTCTTCTCTACGTGAACAATCAATATATTCATTGTCCTCAAACAACTTTAAATAGGATGCGCTGTGACTGTACCTTGAGAATAATTCTAAGTTCTGACCCTATCGCAAGTACCTATACTGCGATATAAAGGTATCAAGGTAGCACAACTGTAGTTCAACAACCTTTTTCTTCTTATATTAAAAAAAAAAGGGGATTTAAGGCATTAATATTTAAAACAAAGAAAGAGACGAGTATTTATACCAATTGTGGGAGAAAAGGATTGTGCACTCCTTATCCCTTTGTCCCTAGGAGTAGAGGATTTTTCTATTAAGATGTCTTTTGAGTACTCACTCTCTTTACACTAGGAATTCACAAGTGTGCCTATTTATGTGGGCAGATGTTCGTCGTACGCATCTTCCTTGCTAAATCAACATACAACTACCCGCTTGTCTCTTTGTATAGGTAGGAGAAATCGTTCTTTTTGGTTAAAAAGAGGGTCATTCTTCTTTTCTTTTGTCCTTCGTGATACGATGGCAACATTAGCAGGATTTAAGAATGATCTTCATCTCTGGAGAACAAACTTTGGCAGCCTTGGAGTCCACCAATCCATGTACGTTTAGTTACCAAGGTAAGTTTATCATTTGGGGGCACGGAAAGCTTGCACTGGGAATGAGTTTTTGAACGTTTGGTAAAACTATGCCAAAAATTTGAAGAAAGATTTAAAACAATCCTCCAGGTTGGACTCCAGTTCCCTCAAAGTCTCGGGAATATGTGCAAACCAAATTGTCTACTGAATCTACTCACCAGGACAGTAAGATTCAAAAATAAAAGTATCATTCATAACGAAGAGTAAATAGCCGGGTCGAATACATCATAAAAAAAAAAACGAACAAGAATATAAAAAAAAAAACAAGAAGAAAAAAAATAAAAAAAAAAAAAAAAAAAAAAAAAGAAAAAAGATTAAAAAAAAAGAAAAAACAGCAAAAAAAAAAAAAGAAAAAAATCAAACGAAACAAAAAAATAAAAAAAAAAAAAAAATAAAAAATAAAGCCAAAGAGAAAAAAAAAAAAAAACAAAAAGAAAAACAAACAAAAAAAAAAAATAAACAACAAAAAAAAGAAAAAAAAAAAAAAAATAAAAAAAAAAAAAAATCAAAAAAAAAAAAAAAAAAATAAAAAAACAAAAGAAAGAAAAAAAAGGGAAAAAAATAAAAAAGAGGAAAAAAGACGAAAAAAAAAGAGAAACAGGAAAGACAGAAAAAAGAGAAAACCAAGAAGAACGAGAGAAAAAAAGAGAAGAAAAAAAGGAAAAAAAAAACAAAGAAAAAAAAATAAGAAAGAGGAAAGAAAAAAAAAAAAAAAAAAAAACACAAAAGAGTAAAAAAAAAAAAAAAAAAAAGAAAAAAAAATAAAGAGAAAAAAAAAGAAAAAGGAAAAAAGACACAGGAAAAAACAGAAAAAGAAAAAAAAAAAAAAAACAGAAGAGAAGAAAGAAAAGAAAAAAAAAAGCGAGAAAAAGAGAAAAAAAAAAAAAAAATAAAAAGAAAAAAGAAAAA